>NC_073695.1:140011814-140014314 GCF_029784165.1 Wyeomyia smithii
AGGTGTCAACTCTATCATTGCACTGGTTTATAAAGCAGATATATTCTGTGAAAGTTTTGAGTATTTTCACTCTTTGCCTTTCGCTTATTCCTGTTAGAGCAGGTTTGGCTAATTCCATGAAACTAAGATGTCTCCAACCACCCAAGATTGCTGTTATTCTTTGCCGTAAGTTTGTCCAGGCCGGTCGGACGCGATCGCATTCACTGAATTTGTGCATCAAGGTTTCTACACTTCTGCTTCCACAATGTGTACAGTTTTCATCGTCCACTCGCTGGATCACGAATAGCAGTTTACGATGCTCGATTTTCTCGTTGACTATCAGGTAAAGTTGTGTTCGCTGTGCTGATGTTAGCTTTCTCGTTGCTATATTCCGCCAGACGCGGGGCCATCTATTGTCTGGATATTTTTGTTCCACCCTAGGAACGTCAGTTTCGCTGATAAAGTGCTGATGAATGTGGCCGGTGGAGAGACTTTGTTGAATTTGGTCCGGAATCAATCTCAGGCTCGACTGTATTTGCCTAAGATCGGGAAGATCCATTGGTATCGTTAGGCGCGGATTTGCGTTGAAGAGAAGGGATCTGTAGAAGGAGAGTGAATCGATCTCCTGCAGGTGTCGGTTGATAGCGAGTGCTTTACATTTCAAAGCCGGTAATTGTAGTTTTAGGCCACCGTTTTCTATGCTACGGGCTAGCTGCATCATTGGGACGCGGGCCACCATGCCTCGCCAGAGAAACTTGCCCATTGCCGATGTAATTTTCGCAGTGTGTACGCAAAACGGCGGTAATATGGACGCGAGGTACCATATTTTCGACGTTCCGAATGTGTTTAGCATAGTGACTCGCTGATGCAGTGTCAGTGTGCGCAACGAGTGCAGCCACATTTGTTGCGAGAACTTCCCTACAAGCGCATCCCAGTTCAATGAAGTCATCGTGCGTATTGAATTTGTGAAGTGAACACCTAATATTTTTACAACATTTGTTGTCTGCAGCCACTGGGTGTTGACCGTGTTGCCTTCTGCACATCCAACATCAATAGCAACAGTTTTGCGCAAATTAAGTTTTGCGCCGGCGGCTATCTCGAAGCGGGTGAACAAGCTGTTCATCGCGTCGATTTGCCTCGTTGTTGAAACGATCACGCTGATGTCGTCTGCATATGCCACGAGCAGATCATTGCCGCATACTCGTTCGAGCCTGCATACTAGTGGATGGAGATATAACACGAAGAGGTGCATGGACAGAGGATCCCCCTGCCGTACCGATCGTTGAATTTCGAAGGAGCGCGAGAGATGTCCATTGATTAACAACCGGGATGTAGCTCGGCTGGCGATGCGTGAGAGTAGGACTATAAAATCTCGGTTGAATCCGAGCGACCGCATGGTTTCGAAGAGGAATGAATGCCGAACCCGATCGAAAGCGTGATCGAGATCGAAGCTGATTAGCTTTCCTGGGCGTCGATGGTGACGAAGATTGGCGATTCGATCTTTCAGAGCGAGAGTGGCTTGGAAGATATTGCGCTCTGAATTTGAGCACTTCTGTCCGTCACTCAAGACGTGGTGTTCTGTGATCACTCTCTCCAGCCTGGTTTTGAGGATGCGAGAGAAGAGCTTATAGTCGCTATTCAGCAATGATATCGGGCGGTACGATCGGGCTGTGCCATCGCCGCCACGCTTTTTAACCAAAACGATGATACCTTCCACAAACGCCGGCGGGAGATTGCCACTCATTGCCTCGTTCATCATTAAATTCATCTCTCGGTGGATGATATCGAACATACGATGGTAAAACTCTCTCGGAATACCATCGCAACCGGGGGATTTTCAGGGTGCGCTCGTCTGTATTGCTGTCCAGATTTCTGCCGTCGTAATGTCGTCCGTGCAAGCCTCGTTCAGCGGGTCGTTGGGTGGGATTACACTCGTGCAGTTGAAACTGTTATCATGCTTTTCTCTTACCTCCTCCGAGAGCAGCGACGAGAAATAATTGACCATGTGTGTCTCGATCTCCCTGGGCTCTGTTATTGTTTCGTCCTGCTCTGTTTGCAGTTGTGTTATGACGGTTTTATTTCGTCTCCTTTCTCCCAACTGAAACGTTGACATGGGTTCTCCTGCCACGTGCGTTTCATTGATTCGCATAAACATGTGTGAGAATCTTCTCTGAAGTGCTAACATCTCAGCTTTTAGCCGGTTGATGGTAGTGATCAACTCTGGATGCTGGTAGTAGTAATAATAATAATAATAATAATAATAATAATAATAATAATAATAATAATAATAATAATAATAATAATAATAATAATAATAATAATAATAATAATAATAATAATAATAATAATAATAATAATAATAATAATAATAATAATAATAATAATAATAATAATAATAATAATAATAATAATAATAATAATAATAATAATAATAATAATAATAATAATAATAATAATAATAATAATAATAATAATAATAATAATAATAATAATAATAATAATAATAATAATAATAATAATA
>NC_073695.1:140016814-140019314 GCF_029784165.1 Wyeomyia smithii
CCTCCGACCCTGTCCCTCCTGCCAACCCTTCCTCTGTTAATTCTCCAGTCCCCCCTCGCCCCAGGCTTTACCCGGACGGATTTCAGGGCAGCTTCACTGTTTTCTTTCGGCCAAAAGCAGGACCGAAATCGGAACCGTTAAACATCCTGCAGATTTCGAAAGACCTGACGGAGGGGTACAAGGCCGTGACTGAAATCTCCAAGGTCAGACCCAACAAGCTCCGTGTCGTGGTCAGCGACCTGGAACAGGCCAACGCTATTGCTCGCTCCGAGCTTTTCACACGCGAGTATCGCGTTTATATACCCGCATGAGACGTGGAAATCGACGGTGTCATAACCGATTCGAGTCTGTCGGTCGAGTGTATCTTGGCAAGCGGTTTTGGCTGCTTCAAAAATGCTTTGTGTCACGACGTAAAAGTAAAGATCATAGATTGCAAGCAATTGCGGTCTGTGTCTCTTGTCAACGGCACAAAAGTGTACACTCCGTCAGACTCGGTTCGTGTTACGTTTTCCGGATCTGCTCTCCCTAGCCACGTCTCGATCGATCGGGTTCGTCTGCCTGTGCGATTGTATGTACCCCGTGTTATGAATTGCACCAATTGCAAGCAGCTAGGCCATACAGCCGCCTACTGCTGCAATAAGGCACGATGTAGCAAGTGTGAAAAAACTCATGCGGACGATTCTTGCAGTGTAAATGCTGGAAAATGTATTCACTGCGGGGAAAATCAGCATGATCTCTCCACATGCCCGGTGTACATGCAGCGCAGAGATAAAATCAAGCGGTCACTTAAGGAGCGTTCAAAGCGATCTTACGCTGAGATGCTGAAGAAGACCGTGACCACTTCTACCATAACATCGAACCCCTTTGATCTGTTGTCCTCTGATGAAACCGATTCTGACGATTCACCAGCGGGAACAACTTATGCCAATCCTGGGGCGTCTAGAAAGAGGAAAAATATTTCCTCTCCTAAACTTCTCCGAAAAGGTCCTAAGATTTCCCAAAGTGAAATGAAAGTTACAAACAAACCAAACAGTGCTGCGGAAAAAATGAAGCAAACTCCTTCTGGGCTTGCAAATTTAAAGTCCCAGAAGGAGTTCCCAGCACTGCCAGGAACATCTTAAACCCCAGTTGTTCCTTTTGCACTCCCAGTTGATGAAACAAACTCTGGATTTGTGAAATTTTCTGACATTGTGGACTGGATTTTTGAAACTTTCAATGTACCCGATCCAATTAAAATTTTCTTACAGCATTTCTCCCAACAGTTAGATCATTTTTGAAGCAGTTGACTGCCCAATGACCCCTCCTTGCAGCGATTGTATCCTTCGATGCCTAATTTAACTGCGTATATGAAGGATTCTATCTCTGTCTTACAGTGGAATTGTAGAAGTATTTTACCAAAAATTTAGTCGTTCAAAGTTTTGATAAATAGAAACAAATGCGATGCATTTTCCCTTTGTGAAACTTGGCTTACTTCAAATATTGATCTCAACTTCCATGATTTTAATATTATTCGCCTTGATCGAGACACCCCATATGGAGGAGTACTTTTAGGGATTAAAAAATGCTATTCTTTCTATCGTATTAACCTCCCCTCGATTCCAGGCATCGAAGTTGTCGCATGTCAAATGACAATACAAGGTAAAGAGCTTTGTATTGCCTCAATATATATTCCTCCCAGAGCACAGGTTGGGCAACGGTTGCTCTTTGATTTAATAGAACTTCTTCCCTCGCCACGTTTGATTTTGAGAGACTTCAACTCTCATGGTGTGGCTTGGGGTTCCCCCTACAATGATAACCGCTCCTCTTTAATCTATGACCTTTGCGATGACTTCGACATGACTATTTTGAACAACGGTGAAATGACACGTATCCCGAAACCTCCAGCGCGCCCAAGCGCTTTGGATCTATCCTTATGTTCGACGTCGCTACGGTTGGATTGCACATGGAAGGTAATCCTCGATCCTCACGGTAGCGACCATCTGCCTATTCTTATTTCAATTACTAACGGTTCAACTCGCATGCGACCAATTGACTTTCCGTATGACCTCACACGGAATGTCGATTGGAAGTTATACGAGGAAATGATTTCAAAAGCGGTCGAGTCGATTCAACATCACCCGCCACTTGAAGAATACAACCTCCTCGCGGGCTTAACCCTCGACGCCGCGTTGCACGCCCAAACGAAGAAATATCCCGGCGTAACGATCAAAGAGCGGCCTCCAACTCCGTGGTGGGACAAAGAGTGCTCCGATGTCTACACGCAAAGATCCGACGCGTTGTTGGCCTTCCAGAAGGGAGGTATACCCGACGACTATATACGGTATTCGGAACTTAATACCAAGCTTAAAAGCCTGGCTAAAGCAAAGAAACGCGGATATTGGCGTCGGTTCATGAACGAGACGTCGAGGGAGACATCGATGAGCACTCTTTGGAACACAGCCCGAAGAATGCGGAATCGCGTAACGGTCAACGAAAGCGAGGAGTCTTCAAGTCGGTGGAT
>NC_073695.1:140024314-140026814 GCF_029784165.1 Wyeomyia smithii
ACCGAAGCCAGTGGACCCATCAAGAAGTGATCCGTCAGTGTAGTACATATTGTCGCAGTTGATGTTTCGATATTTATTGGAAAAAATTTTGGGGATCTGCTGCACGCGTAAATGATCCGGGATTCCACGAGTTTCTTCTATCATGGATGTATCGAAAAACACAGTAGAATCAGAAGTATTTGATAAGTCGACACGATTTGGAATATTCGAAGAAGGGTTAATATTTTGGGACATGTGATTGAAATACAATGTCATAAAACGGGTTTGAGAATTAAGTTCGATTAACCTTTCAAAATTTTCAATCACGGGACGGTTCAAGACCTCACATTTGATTAGAATACGAGAAGACAGGCTCCAGAAGCGGTTTTTCAATGGTAGTACTCCAGCTAAAACCTCCAAACTCATCGTATGGGTCGACTGCATGCAACCTAAGGCGATACGCAAACAACGATATTGTATTCGCTCCAGTTTGATCAAATGTGTGTTTGCTGCGGAGCGGAAGCAGAAACACCCGTATTCAATAACAGACAATATCGTTGTTTGGTAAAGCCTTATAAGGTCTCCTGGATGGGCTCCCCACCATTGTCCGGTTATTGTACGAAGAAAATTCACTCTTTGTTGACATTTTTTCATCAGATACCTCACGTGACAACCCCAGGTGCCTTTAGAGTCGAACCAGACACCAAGATATTTGTGTACCAAAACCTGAGAAATCGTTTTACCCATTAATTGTGTTTGAAGCTGAGCAGGTTCATGCTTCCTAGAAAAAACTACTATCTCAGTCTTCTCCGGAGAGAATTCGATACCTAGCTGTAAAGCCCAAGCAGACAAATTGTCCAAGGTATCTTGCAATGGTCCTTGCAAATCGGCAGCTTTGGCTCCTGTAACAGAGATTACACTGTCGTCTGCAAGTTGTCTTATCGTGCATGAATTTGCCAGACATTCGTCGATGTCATTTACATAAAAGTTGTAAAGAAGAGGGCTTAAACATGAGCCCTGGGGAAGACCCATGTAGCTAATGCGAAAAGTTGCCAAATCGCCATGCGTAAAATGCATGTGCTTTTCGGACAACAAGTTGTGCAAAAAATTGTTCAAAATTGGAGAAAATCCTTGTCGGTGAAGTTTACCCGAAAGAATGTCAATAGAAACGGAATCAAAAGCCCCCTTAATGTCCAAGAACGCAGACGCCATTTGTTCTTTACGAGCATACGCCAGCTGAATATCTGTTGAAAGCAACGCAAGACAATCATTCGTCCCTTTGGCACGGCGGAAGCCAAATTGAGTTTCTGATAGTAGACCATTTGATTCGACCCAGTGGTCTAAACGACGGAGTATCATTTTTTCCATCAATTTCCGGATACAGGATAGCATTGCAATCGGCCTATAAGAGTTGTGATTAGAAGCTGGTTTCCCTGGTTTTTGGATGGCGATCACCTTCACTTGCCTCCAATCCTGCGGTACAATGTTTTGCTCCAGGAACTTATTGAACAAGTTCAACAAGCGCCTCTTGGCATTGCCGGGTAGATTCTTCAACAAGTTGAATTTGATTCTATCTAATCCAGGCGCGTTATTGTTACAGGACAGGAGGGCAACTGAAAGTTCTGCCATCGTAAAAGGTGATTCTATCGCGTCGTGGCCCGGAGACGCATCGCGAACAATATTTTGCTCAGGAACATAGTCCGGACATACTTTCCTGGCAAAATCAAATATCCACCTACTTGAAGACTCCTCGCTTTCGTTGACCGTTACGCGATTCCGCATTCTTCGGGCTGTGTTCCAAAGAGTGCTCATCGATGTCTCCCTCGACGTCTCGTTCACGAACCGACGCCAATATCCACGTTTCTTTGCTTTAGCCAAGCTTTTAAGCTTGGTATCAAGCTCCGAATACCGTAAATAGTCGCCAGGTATACCTCCCGTCTGGTAGGCCTTAAACGCGTCGGATCTTTGCGTGTAGACATCGGAGCACTCTTGGTCCCACCACGGAGTGGGAGGCCGTTCTTTGATCGTTACGCCGGGATATTTCTTCGTTTGGGCTTGCAACGCGGCGTCGAGAATCAAGCCCGCGAGGAGGTTGTATTCTTCAAGTGGTGAATGATGTTGAATCGACTCGACCGCTTTTGAAATCATTTCCTCGTATAACTTCCAATCGACATTTCGTGTGAGGTCATACGGAATGTCAATTGGTCGCATGCGAGTTGACCCGTTAGTAATTGAAATAAGAATAGGCAGATGGTCGCTACCGTGAGGATCGAGGATTACCTTCCATGTGCAATCCAACCGTAGCGACGTCGAACATAAGGATAGATCCAAAGCGCTTGGGCGCGCTGGAGGTTTCGGGATACGTGTCATTTCACCGTTGTTTAAAATAGTCATGTCGAAGTCATCGCAAAGGTTATAGATTAAAGAGGAGCGGTTATCATTGTATGGGGAACCCCAAGCCACGCCATGAGAGTTGAAGTCTCCCAAAATCAAACGTGGCGAGGGAAGAAGTTCTATTAAA
>NC_073695.1:140418301-140633997 GCF_029784165.1 Wyeomyia smithii
CTTCCACTGAGGGTGTTGAAACAATAGCCAGCTATAAATAATAGTCTCTACTGAGTAAATGTACGAAGTGCGAGAATTGGATAAGCGATACAAAACTCGATTCTAGAACTACGTCTTTAACGTTCTGCGGTGGTGTAACGGGAACACATCTGACCGGAGATTGGAAGTTGTGGTTCGAGTCCCACCTGCTGAACTATATTTTTCGTAGTTTCTACAATCATATTTTCAGTTAGTTTAATTTTCTATCTTCATTACTACATTTACTCTTTAAATTAAAATTAAAAATAGCATGACTTTGCTAAGAGTCGAAAAAAGAAAAGTAAAAATGTTTGTGACGCAAGTCGATGTTGCTGCTGGTAGAGATGGCAACTTACTGGCACGTTTCTATCTCTCACACTGAGAAGTCATTCCAACTTCCACTGAGGGTGTTGAAACAATAGCCAGCTATAAATAATAGTCTCTACTGAGTAAATGTACGAAGTGCGAGAATTGGATAAGCGATACAAAACTCGATTCTAGAACTACGTCTTTAACGTTCTGCGGTGGTGTAACGGGAACACATCTGACCGGAGATTGGAAGTTGTGGGTTCGAGTCCCACCTGCTGAACTATATTTTTCGTAGTTTCTACAATCATATTTTCAGTTAGTTTAATTTTCTATCTTCATTACTACATTTACTCTTTAAATTAAAATTAAAAATAGCATGACTTTGCTAAGAGTCGAAAAAAGAAAAGTAAAAATGTTTGTGACGCAAGTCGATGTTGCTGCTGGTAGAGATGGCAACTTACTGGCACGTTTCTATCTCTCACACTGAGAAGTCATTTCCAACTTCCACTGAGGGTGTTGAAACAATAGCCAGCTATAAATAATAGTCTCTACTGAGTAAATGTACGAAGTGCGAGAATTGGATAAGCGATACAAAACTCGATTCTAGAACTACGTCTTTAACGTTCTGCGGTGGTGTAACGGGAACACATCTGACCGGAGATTGGAAGTTGTGGGTTCGAGTCCCACCTGCTGAACTATATTTTTCGTAGTTTCTACAATCATATTTTCAGTTAGTTTAATTTTCTATCTTCATTACTACATTTACTCTTTAAATTAAAATTAAAAATAGCATGACTTTGCTAAGAGTCGAAAAAAGAAAAGTAAAAATGTTTGTGACGCAAGTCGATGTTGCTGCTGGTAGAGATGGCAACTTACTGGCACGTTTCTATCTCTCACACTGAGAAGTCATTCCAACTTCCACTGAGGGTGTTGAAACAATAGCCAGCTATAAATAATAGTCTCTACTGAGTAAATGTACGAAGTGCGAGAATTGGATAAGCGATACAAAACTCGATTCTAGAACTACGTCTTTAACGTTCTGCGGTGGTGTAACGGGAACACATCTGACCGGAGATTGGAAGTTGTGGGTTCGAGTCCCACCTGCTGAACTATATTTTTCGTAGTTTCTACAATCATATTTTCAGTTAGTTTAATTTTCTATCTTCATTACTACATTTACTCTTTAAATTAAAATTAAAAATAGCATGACTTTGCTAAGAGTCGAAAAAAGAAAAGTAAAAATGTTTGTGACGCAAGTCGATGTTGCTGCTGGTAGAGATGGCAACTTACTGGCACGTTTCTATCTCTCACACTGAGAAGTCATTCCAACTTCCACTGAGGGTGTTGAAACAATAGCCAGCTATAAATAATAGTCTCTACTGAGTAAATGTACGAAGTGCGAGAATTGGATAAGCGATACAAAACTCGATTCTAGAACTACGTCTTTAACGTTCTGCGGTGGTGTAACGGGAACACATCTGACCGGAGATTGGAAGTTGTGGGTTCGAGTCCCACCTGCTGAACTATATTTTTCGTAGTTTCTACAATCATATTTTCAGTTAGTTTAATTTTCTATCTTCATTACTACATTTACTCTTTAAATTAAAATTAAAAATAGCATGACTTTGCTAAGAGTCGAAAAAAGAAAAGTAAAAATGTTTGTGACGCAAGTCGATGTTGCTGCTGGTAGAGATGGCAACTTACTGGCACGTTTCTATCTCTCACACTGAGAAGTCATTCCAACTTCCACTGAGGGTGTTGAAACAATAGCCAGCTATAAATAATAGTCTCTACTGAGTAAATGTACGAAGTGCGAGAATTGGATAAGCGATACAAAACTCGATTCTAGAACTACGTCTTTAACGTTCTGCGGTGGTGTAACGGGAACACATCTGACCGGAGATTGGAAGTTGTGGGTTCGAGTCCCACCTGCTGAACTATATTTTTCGTAGTTTCTACAATCATATTTTCAGTTAGTTTAATTTTCTATCTTCATTACTACATTTACTCTTTAAATTAAAATTAAAAATAGCATGACTTTGCTAAGAGTCGAAAAAAGAAAAGTAAAAATGTTTGTGACGCAAGTCGATGTTGCTGCTGGTAGAGATGGCAACTTACTGGCACGTTTCTATCTCTCACACTGAGAAGTCATTCCAACTTCCACTGAGGGTGTTGAAACAATAGCCAGCTATAAATAATAGTCTCTACTGAGTAAATGTACGAAGTGCGAGAATTGGATAAGCGATACAAAACTCGATTCTAGAACTACGTCTTTAACGTTCTGCGGTGGTGTAACGGGAACACATCTGACCGGAGATTGGAAGTTGTGGGTTCGAGTCCCACCTGCTGAACTATATTTTTCGTAGTTTCTACAATCATATTTTCAGTTAGTTTAATTTTCTATCTTCATTACTACATTTACTCTTTAAATTAAAATTAAAAATAGCATGACTTTGCTAAGAGTCGAAAAAAGAAAAGTAAAAATGTTTGTGACGCAAGTCGATGTTGCTGCTGGTAGAGATGGCAACTTACTGGCACGTTTCTATCTCTCACACTGAGAAGTCATTCCAACTTCCACTGAGGGTGTTGAAACAATAGCCAGCTATAAATAATAGTCTCTACTGAGTAAATGTACGAAGTGCGAGAATTGGATAAGCGATACAAAACTCGATTCTAGAACTACGTCTTTAACGTTCTGCGGTGGTGTAACGGGAACACATCTGACCGGAGATTGGAAGTTGTGGGTTCGAGTCCCACCTGCTGAACTATATTTTTCGTAGTTTCTACAATCATATTTTCAGTTAGTTTAATTTTCTATCTTCATTACTACATTTACTCTTTAAATTAAAATTAAAAATAGCATGACTTTGCTAAGAGTCGAAAAAAGAAAAGTAAAAATGTTTGTGACGCAAGTCGATGTTGCTGCTGGTAGAGATGGCAACTTACTGGCACGTTTCTATCTCTCACACTGAGAAGTCATTCCAACTTCCACTGAGGGTGTTGAAACAATAGCCAGCTATAAATAATAGTCTCTACTGAGTAAATGTACGAAGTGCGAGAATTGGATAAGCGATACAAACTCGATTCTAGAACTACGTCTTTAACGTTCTGCGGTGGTGTAACGGGAACACATCTGACCGGAGATTGGAAGTTGTGGGTTCGAGTCCCACCTGCTGAACTATATTTTTCGTAGTTTCTACAATCATATTTTCAGTTAGTTTAATTTTCTATCTTCATTACTACATTTACTCTTTAAATTAAAATTAAAAATAGCATGACTTTGCTAAGAGTCGAAAAAAGAAAAGTAAAAATGTTTGTGACGCAAGTCGATGTTGCTGCTGGTAGAGATGGCAACTTACTGGCACGTTTCTATCTCTCACACTGAGAAGTCATTCCAACTTCCACTGAGGGTGTTGAAACAATAGCCAGCTATAAATAATAGTCTCTACTGAGTAAATGTACGAAGTGCGAGAATTGGATAAGCGATACAAACTCGATTCTAGAACTACGTCTTTAACGTTCTGCGGTGGTGTAACGGGAACACATCTGACCGGAGATTGGAAGTTGTGGGTTCGAGTCCCACCTGCTGAACTATATTTTTCGTAGTTTCTACAATCATATTTTCAGTTAGTTTAATTTTCTATCTTCATTACTACATTTACTCTTTAAATTAAAATTAAAAATAGCATGACTTTGCTAAGAGTCGAAAAAAGAAAAGTAAAAATGTTTGTGACGCAAGTCGATGTTGCTGCTGGTAGAGATGGCAACTTACTGGCACGTTTCTATCTCTCACACTGAGAAGTCATTCCAACTTCCACTGAGGGTGTTGAAACAATAGCCAGCTATAAATAATAGTCTCTACTGAGTAAATGTACGAAGTGCGAGAATTGGATAAGCGATACAAAACTCGATTCTAGAACTACGTCTTTAACGTTCTGCGGTGGTGTAACGGGAACACATCTGACCGGAGATTGGAAGTTGTGGGTTCGAGTCCCACCTGCTGAACTATATTTTTCGTAGTTTCTACAATCATATTTTCAGTTAGTTTAATTTTCTATCTTCATTACTACATTTACTCTTTAAATTAAAATTATATATATATATATATATATATATATATATATATATATATATATATATATATATATATATATATATATATATATATATATATATATATATAGATATATATATATATATATATATATATATATATATATATATATATATATATATATATATATATATATATATATATATATATATATATATATATATATATATATATATATATATATATATATATATATATATATATATATATATATATATATATATATATATATATATATATATATATATATATATATATATATATATATATATATATATATATATATATATATATAGTCCGACCCGTACCCGACTCATCGGGACTTTTCAAACCCGTACCCGACCCCCGAACCCGAACCCGAAAAATTTAGTTTTAAACTACCCGTACCCGAAAGAAAAATACCCCGAAATTACCGGTACCCGAGCCGTACCCGACCCGTCCTGGATTTTTATTTTTTTTTTATTTTTTTAAAAAACCTGATTACCTCGCACGTTTTATGCACTGATTGTCATATGTGACTTCTCGAGATGGCGGCCGGAGTTGGGCTAGACCCGAGTGTTCATGTGAACGAATGTTAATGAACCAGCCAGAGTTCCAGGCGATGTATTGGTGCTCCCAGAATCCAGCGTAGCATCTGTCACTGAGAACGTCCGCTCGTCTGATGTTGAAAAATTTGATCATTTTTATCACGCAGCAAAATATCTATTCATAACTGTGTACGGAGTTCCGCTAGTTACCTCATATTAAAATTGATCAGGGATTTCAATTATTTATTTTGTATGATTCATAAAAACTGCTGAAAAGTTTTATTTTGTTAATTCACCCTACTAGCACAAAACAACAATTTCATACCTCACTATTTTGTGAAACAAAAATAAAGACTCAACCGTGATGAAGTGTATACTGCCCTTCCAAGCATAGTTGTCCCAGCGTGCATAAGATTTGTGTAGAACATGGGGCTACTATGATTGGAACGGCAGTATAGTTCCAAACTGTTACCAAACGACTTCTTTTTGATACCCGAATAATAATTACGTAGGAGGTCTGCGGAAAAGAGTTTATTTGCAAACATTGCTTACACGTTTAAACAACATAAATGCTTTTAAAAAAATCGACAAACTTTCAAAACTCGTAGCTTACCTAAGGACAGAAATACTATGTAAAATATTGTTAATTTCATTGCTTGTGTGGATGTAATTTTTTTATTTTTAATTGTTTATTTATTTCGTCAGGCAAATGTAGACTACATCAATATTTCATTACAGTTATTATTTATAGTGTTTACAATGTTCTGGTTACGAGCTAAATATTTCTAGTGTATTTCAGACAGTTTTTAATTTGTTTTTTTTTGACATTGTTATGCCAATGGTTTTACAATGTAGATTATACTGACACATCATTCGATTCATGGGACCATTTTTTGCATAATTAGTTCTGCAATTTTTATCTGAAAAAAGTTTTCTCGTTCTAAGATGCCGTGAAGGTGTATTAAAGTTGAGTTGTGATAGTAATGCAGATGAATCTATACGATTTGAAATAATGTCATTGACGAAGAATAGCATTGCAAATTCGCGGCGTTGTTTAAGTGTTTGCAGATTAATGAGCATGCCACGTGCTTCATACGATGGCAGAGGAAATGCAGTCCAATTCAAGTTGCGAAGCGCGTAAAGAAGGAATTGTTTTTTGACTGATCCATATGAGATTACAATATTCTACAGTAGGTCTAACCTATGTAATATACAATAGTTTGATAGTGTACGGGTCTTGAAAATAGTGGCTGAACCGCTTAGCAAAGTCCAGCATACTATTTGCTCTACTTATGATGGAGTTATAGTATCAGAATAAGTATTTTTCGAATAAGTCTACGGTCAAGAAAAAAATGCAATCATTCTTCTATAGAAATCGATGATACCGTTACCGATGCGACTTCGTGCTGCTTCGTATCCGTTTTTCTCTCCCAGACCAAGACTATGCTAAAACACCTAGGCTAGAAAAGTTAATAATTAAATTCTTATAATGCACGAAAATCGAATTACCCGTACCCGACCCGTACCCAACCAGTTGAGAATTTTTCAAACCCGTACCCGACCCGAACCCGAAGCCTTGGTTTTTAAATTACCCGTACCCGACCCGAACCCGAAAAATATTTTTTGGCGTTACCCGAAACCCGACCCGAACCCGTCGGGTACGGGTATCGGGTAAAAATACCCGTACCCGACCATCTCTAATGTGGAGCTGACGATTGAAAAAAATGCAATAACTGGGGAAATAGTTATTCAGAAATTTAAGAAAAATATAGTCCAGCAGGTGGGACTCGAACCCACAACTTCTAATCTCCGGTCAGATGCGTTTCCGATTACACCACCGCAAGACGTATAAGTCGGCCTTTCTAAGTAGCTATTATTGTAGCCAATCAGCGTAAAATTGTGAAATAGGGACGTGATCTTTTTGACATTTTAAAGTAAGCATAAATACAGGTTTAAACGCCTCACAGAATTGGTTGATAAATTTCCAATGGCGAGAATAACCTGGAAAGTAAAGTGTTTCTTAAATTGTTGTTATAGAAATTATTACAGAGTTTGGTAATCTTTGAAGAAATTCCAGAAACTAAAGGCAGCAGCATAAAGTTAACTCAATGCAAAATGTATATTATGACTGCAAGATACTCTCCCCGTAAATATCACAAGAGTATTTCCATAAAAAAAAATAATTTTTTTTAAACAATTGGAAATCAAACAACTTTTTGAAAAAAAAAATCATTTTTCAAGCAGAATTTCTCGAAACCATTCAATCTTTATTTTTTACAAAAAATGTGGATGGAATCTTAGTTTTCAAAAATTTTAAAAAAATCAGAAGTGCATAGCATAACATGTTAACACTGAGATGTTTTGTGAAAATAACTGTCGTAGTGTTTGGTGTGGTTTTTGACGAAAAAGGTTTATTAAACAAACAAGATAAAATTCAGTTATTGATATTTCCATAGTTAAAATAAAGGAATACGGTTTAAGAATCTTCGTGTAAACATAAAAAAATTGTCCGTACACCTAAAGAATTCTTGTCATTGAATAAATCTCTGTAACATAGCTGACGGTAGGCCAAATAATTTTCGACTGACCCTACCTGAGTTCAACAACGAACAGCTGTTCTTTAAAAATTTGAATACGGGTGCAGCTTTAGCAGTAATATAGCAAGCATTTTCTATAGAATGAACATCAACAAATATAAGTCTTACATATTTCTGGGTCACTATTCTGAACCAGCGACAAAAATGGTGGTCGTTCAAATTCCTTGAAATAGCGCATCAGTAGGTACCATACGTTCCATCGAGTTTCGCATGTTTTCGGTGGTAAAGCTGTTTTTTGGAAGCTTAAAAGTTGGCGATTGGCTTTAAGATGCATCCTCAAGCATTTTTTGTTTAGATTCGAGAGCCGAGTGTTGTATTCTCGTAGAACGTCCCAAACAGCCAACTGAGCTGTGTGAGCTCCGCATCTCACGCTCTCCATAATATCCACGTTTATGATCTGGTCATCTTGATCGTCTTCCAACTGTGAGTCATCAATTGCAATACCGTTTGCAGGTTCTTCCACAAAATCATCGTTTTCTGGAATCATGACCAACTCGGATTCCGGTATGTCTTCTTCCTCCTCGTGTGGTTTGGTTTCAGTGGTCTCTGATGTATCAGGATCGTCGGCAGTACAAGAGTTCATAACAAGAGAGTATTCTTTGCGAAGAACACTACCTAGAGAACCTTCTAAGGCATCGCCCATTAGAGATTTCAAAAATCGAACAGCTGCTAAAATATTCTGGCCGTTATCACTTGTGATCGCCAATAGCTGTTTGTAGTCAATTCCAAAAATTTCGATCTCTCCGTCGATCACACGTTGCAGATTTTCTTTGGTCTGTCGCTCTGGCATTTCATGAGCAGCTACATTGAAAAAGACATTTGTTTGATCGGAGAAAGTCTTTGACATGGTGTAATAATTTGCAGAGTATTGACAACATTTCATAGGTTTTTTTTTTAAATTAATTTGGAATTGAAATTTATCTAAAAATTACTTGAATAATGCCTATTTAAAAAAATTTATGACATAAATGTCGTAAAACAATTGTTTTTACAAAATTCCAACTGAAACAATTTAAAAATCAGAAAAAGTATAATAAAACAAAAGCTTTTCGAAGAAATTTTTATGACAAAGAACATATAAATATAACAAGAAAACACTTGTTATCTATTATAAGAGTAGACATCTGGAGAAGTGTTATGAGTGTACTTATTTTTCATGCCTCAAATATAGATAGTCGAAACTGACCAATTTTTTAAAGCCACTCCAAGCTGAATAGTTTTTGCCGAAAGCAATAACCAGAAATTTTACGACAGTAAGTGATCAGTCGAGCCGTAAGTACCCTGGGGTCCTTTGTTACGCGGGTTATTTTTATGCGCGACTTTTTTACGCGATTTCTTACAATAACGCGGATTATTTTTACGCGGTTTAGTATAAGTATGTCCAATAAAGTAAAAATCAAAAGTATGGTTCATGACAATAAGATGTTCTGTTTTATTAATCTAAATAATGCATATTATTTATATATTTGCTGTTATTATCAAAAAATAGGCGATTTCCGTTGATTCGGGAAGAAGGAACCAAACTACATAAATAATTGTATAACGATACGAGTCAGGGTCTTTGCGATTAGCTTCCGATTAAGGAACGAAAGCTTAAACAGGTGGCAAAATTATTATAAAAAAGTTATTCTCATGTTCTTCAATGAATTTTCATTTTAGAAGCAGTATGAACTCGTTTTGTGTGTTTCGTTAACATTTTTATATCATTTTTCAAGTTTATATTCATTTACGTGCCATTATTTTGAATCGGATCTTTTTATGAAATGGAGTTGTTTTTACGCGATTTTTTAAAATTACGCGGTTTTTTTCAACGCGGTACAACCAACCGCGTAAAAAGACCTCAATGTATAAATATCGCGAAGAACAAGACAAAATTTCACAACTGAATTGAAATCCAGAAATTAACGATCTACAAAATATTCCAACAGTTTTTAAATGGTCGAGAAAATTTCAAAGAAAGCCCAATAAAAAATTTTCGAAGCCATAGAAAATTTTTAAGATATTTATGTGCATTAAAGAACATTCTTCAGAAATAAAATCACTTCTGTTTCGAATTCCTCAAAAAAGTTCATTAAATTTTTGTAAAGTTAGATTTGTTCTGTAATACTTGAGTCATTAGTTACGAATTTGCGAAGGGTCAGAGAAAGCCCGAGAACTTTAAATTTGTATGGAGACGCGCGGTCTCTCGATGCTTTGTTGTAAATATCTCAGAACTAAAAAAATCAGAAATCAGAAAAACAGAACAATGTACATGGAACAAAATGTTTCAGAAAATTTTACACGACTTTAACAACGCTTGGTTCATGAGTTATATTTTTCTGAAATTGGAAGTGGAGGAAACTCGGGGAATTGCATTTGTAGTTTTTTTTGTCGGAAAAGTTGACTTGCGGACTGGTTTTCATAGAAATCTGAGACTATCCGTATCAAACACATGCGATAATAGAAAACAATACCCAGCTCATTTAATATTACATTACATAATTATATTACATTACATTACATTACATAATTCGCGTAAACCAGAAAATGTCTAGAAATTCTACCATACATAGTTAATATTGTTATCAACTTACCAAGGTGCATTATTTGTACAACGCCGTCGTCATCTACGATTGTTGAATTAATCCCAAATATAAATTTTCCATGTCTGGTAGCCGCATCAACTTTCAAATTCACTGCCTTCTTTTCAATTTTTTTTTTATAGTTTAAAATTAGTTTATTTGACACGGCACGATACATTTTCTGTTTTACTGAGCCAAGTACAATTCGTATTAATTCTACGTTAGCAGGGAAAAGAGGGAGGCCTTTTATTTATTCTCGCGGCCGACTACGAGCTAGTGGGGATTTAAGGTGAGAGGAGGGAAATACAATTCTTGCTTAAAACTAATTAAGATATACGATCTATTTGTGTTTCGACTGGTGTTCTTTTTTGTTTTTCAAACATAGATTTAGGCTCTTCGTGTTCGTGTCTCCAGCGTCGTATACGGGTATTCTGACAAATAGACAAAAGAATATTAAATTTTAATGTCAGTCTTTTTCAAATAACAGTACAGTTGTGTCATGTACTGGAGATCACCGCTTCCCAGAATGTCTCTAACGGGTACGTTCGGTTGTTTTCCTCGGGCCCGGAGGGAATCTATAAGCTCGGACCTAACATCACAGAATTCGGCACACGACCAAACAACATGCTCGATGTCATGGTAGCCATCGCCACAAACGCAGTGATTACTGTCTACAAGCCCTATACGAAAGAGATGCGTGTTTAACGTGTAGTGATTGGACATAAGTCTGGACATCACGCGAATGAAGTCCCGACCTACATCCAACCCCTTGAACCATGCTTTCGTCGATACCTTAGGAAAAATGGAATGTAGCCACCGTCCCAGTTCATCTGAGTTCCATGATGATTGCCAACTGTTGAGTGTTCTCTGACGCAAAATGCTATAAAATTCATCATAAGCAATTGGTCTTTCATAAATATCGCCATCAATAGCACCCACCTTAGCTAAAGAGTCAGCCTATTCATTACCCGGAATCGAGCAATGAGAAGGGACCCACGCTAAGGTAACCCGGTAATTTTTATCTGTTAAAGCACTTAAAAACCCCCGTTTTCTCCCCAGGAAATACGGGGTGTGCTTCACAGGCTTCATCGATCGCAGAGCCTCAATGGCACTGAGACTGTCTGTGAAGATGAAGTAGTGGTCTATGGGTAGGGTTTCGATGATTCCAAGAGAGTACTGAATAGCAGCAAGTTCTGCGACGTACACGGAAGCAGGAGCATCGAGTTTGTAGGAGGCGGTAAAATTTTCGTGGAAAACACCGAAGCCAGTGGACTCATCTAGATTAGATCCGTCAGTGTAAAACCTTTTATCATAACTAACATGTTTAAACTTATTGGAAAAAATCTTAGGGATCTCTTGGGGTCGCAATTGATCCGGGATACCAGAAATGTCTTGTTTCATGGTGGTGTAGAAGAATATAGCATTATTAGAAGTATCTAAAAGTGCGACATTGGAGGAATCGTATGAAGAAGGATTAATATCTTGAGCCATATAGTCAAAATATAAAGTCATAAATCTGGATTGAGATTGAAGGTCGACCAACCTCTCGAAATTTTCAATTTCTAATGAGTTCATAACTGTGCATCGAATTAGCAACCGGTAAGAGAGGTTCCAAAAACGATGTTTCAACGGAAGAATACCCGCTAACACTTCAAGACTCATCGTATGGGTCGACTGCATGCAACCCAAGGCAATACGCAAACAACGGTATTGTATTCTTTCTAGTTTCAAAATATGCGTGTTCGCAGCGGAGCGAAAGCAGAAACAACCGTACTCAAGAACTGACAGTATTGTTGTTTGGTATAACCTCAGAAGGTCTCCTGGGTGGGCTCCCCACCAGGTTCCGGTAATCGTACGAAGAAAATTAATCCTCTGTTGGCATTTTCGTGTCAGATACCTAATATGACAAGCCCAGGTGCATTTAGAGTCGAACCAGACCCCGAGATATTTAGCGACTAAAACCTGAGAGATCGTTTTACCCGTTAGTACGAGCTGCAGCTGAGCTGGGCTATGCTTCCTAGAAAAAACGACCAACTCAGTTTTCTCCGGAGAGAATTCGATACCCAGCTTAAGAGCCCATTCAGACAAATTGTCTAAGGTATCTTGCAATGGTCCTTGCAGATCCCTAGCCTCGCTACCAGTAATGGATACAACGCTATCGTCTGCAAGTTGCCTTAGCGTGCATGAATTTGCAAGACATTCATCGATGTCATTGACGTAAAAATTATATAAGAGAGGGCTTAAACATGAGCCCTGAGGAAGGCCCATGTAACTAATTCGGGAAGTTGTCGAATCGCCATGTGAGAAATACATATGCTTTTCTGACAACAAGTTGAGCAAAAAGTTATTCAAATTTGGTGAAAGTCTTTGCGAATGAAGTTTCGCGCTTAAAACTTCTACAGAGACAGAGTCAAAAGCCCCCTTAATATCCAAGAACGCAGAAGCCATTTGCTCTTTCCGAGCAAATGCGACTTGAATTTCAGTAGAAAGCAACGCTAGGCAATCGTTCGTCCCTTTGCCCCGGCGAAAGCCAAATTGAGTATCTGAAAGTAAACCGTTTGTTTCGACCCATTTGTCTAACCGTAAGAGGATCATTTTCTCCATTAATTTCCGGAGGCAAGAGAGCATCGCAATCGGCCTATATGAATTGTGATCAGAGGCAGGTTTCCCGGGTTTCCCAATAGCAATGACTTTTACCTCCCTCCAGTCATGCGGAACAATATTTAGCTCAAGAAACTTGTTGAACAAATTCAACAAGCGTCTTTTTGCAGAGTCGGGTAGATTCTTCAACAGGTTGAATTTTATTCTATCTAACCCTGGAGCCTTATTGTTGCACGACAGGAGAGCCATTGAAAATTCCAACATCGAAAATGGAGGCTCTTCCGTTGTTACTATGAACGCGTCGCGAAAGGTTTTCTGTTCCAGTACAGAGTCCGGACAGACCTTTTTGGCAAAATCGAGTATCCAGCGATCTGAATACTCCTCACTCTCATTCGAAACGTCACGGTTCCGCATGCGCCTGGCGGTATCCCAAAGAGTGCTCATCGCTGTTTCCCTCGACAACGCATTTACGAACCGCCGCCAGTACCCGCGTTTTTTCGCCTTTACTAAGCTCTTCATCTGCCTGCCCAGTGCCTCGTACTTTCGAAGCAGGTTGACAGTGCCGTACTCCCGGTAGTCCTTATACGCCGCGGACCTTCGCACGTACAGCTCAGAGCACTCTTTGTCCCACCATTTGTTGGGAGGGCGCTGTCTAATCGTTACCCCGGGTATCGGTTTCGTCTGAGCTTGAGTCGCGGCGTCGATTATCAAGCCAGCTAAGAACGCGTATTCTTCCTCCGGAGGAAGTTCCTCGTGAGTCTCGATAGATTCCGCTATAATAGACTCATAACGCTTCCAATCAATATTACGTGTAAGGTCGTAGGAAATATTGATTGGGTTCGGGGGAGTTGAACCATTAGCAATTGATATAACGATTGGAAGATGGTCACTACCGTGGGGATCGTTGATTACTTTCCACTGGCAATCTAACGCTAGTGATGTCGAGCAGAGGGGTAGGTCAAGCACGCTTTCACATGCTGGAGGATTAGGTACACGTGTCGCTTCCCCAGTATTCAAAAGTGTCATATTGAAGTCGTCGATCAAGTTACAAATTAAAGAAGATCGGTTGTCGTCGTACAGCGACCCCCATAGCGAACAGTGAGAGTTAAAATCTACCAAAATCAAAAAAGGTGCGGGAAGCAATTCTGCTTTATCAAGGAGTTGCTTCTGTTCAATGCGCGCGGATGGGGGAATATATAACGAAACAAGGCAAAGGTCTTTTCCATTCAAATTCGTTTGAATGGCAACAACTTCAATATTCGAGATCGAGGGGAGGTCGATTCTGAAAAAAGAAAAGCACTTTTTGATCCCTAAAAGTACCCCTCCACCGTGTGAGTCGAGATCTCGACGAATAATGTTAAAATCGTGGAAATTGAGTTGATCGTTCGAATTGAGAAAGGTTTCACAGAGCGCAAATGCGTCACAATTGTATGTATTCATCAAATGAGAAAATAAATCGAATTTGGGGATGATACTTCTGCAATTCCACTGTAATACAGTGAAAAAATTCCTAACCTCTTTCGCCGTATTAGTCATCGAAAGATATAATAGCTGAAATGAGGGGCCAAGTTGCTGCTAGTTGCTTCAGAAAGGTTTTCACTATAGGAAGAAGGGCAAGAAGAATATTTTGTAGGGGATCTGGTATGTTGAATGTTTTAAATATCCAGTCCACAATATCAGAAAATTTTATGAACCCTGTTTCTTTTTTATCTTCTGATCGAGAAATGGGTGCACGAGGGGTTTTTGGTGCCCCAGGAAGCGGTGAGTACTCCTGGTTTGATTTGAAATTAAAACCGGGGGGTACTTGCTTCGGTTTTTCTTCACCGCTTCCTTTTTGTGTTGTCTTATTGGTCATTCCGCTAGGGGTTATCTTACGACCTTTACGAGAAAGATTTGGAGAGTTGAGCATTCTCCTCTTCCTAGATCCCTCTGGCAAGGCATAGGAACACCCTTCGACGGGATCGTCAGATGTACCCTCATCGGTTGGCAAGAAGGAAAAGATGTTTCCTGTCGAGGGTGGCTCAGCCCTCTTAAGCATTTCTGCAAAAGAGCGCTTTGATCGTTCCTTAAGGGAACGCTTAATTTTTCCCTCGCGCTGTTTGTACGCGGGACATGCCGGAAGGTCATGCCGAGTTCCCTCGCAATAAAGACACTTTTCAGTATCCCCACTGCAAGCGTTCTCAGCATGATTGCCTCCGCACTTGCTACAGCGTGCCTTGTTGCAGCAGTAGGTGGCTGTGTGACCTAACTGCTTACAGTTTTGGCAATGCATGACCCGCGGTACGAACAGGCGTACAGGTAGACGAACCCTGTCCAAGCGGACGTAGTTCGGTAGCGCGGATCCGGCGAATGTTTCTCGGAAGGAATCCGAAGGGAGGAATTTCTTCTTCCCTTCTTCGATGGATACTGAATGCAATTGCTTGCAATCCAGTATCTTTACACTTTGCATCAAGGAGTTTTTAAAACAGCCAACTCCATGACGCAAAATGTCATCGACAGTGAGATTCCCCTCGGTAACCACACTGTCGATTTCTACATCCTTGGCAGGGATGTACACGCGATACTCTCTCGTGAAGAGCTCGTAGCCAGCAATTTCGTTTGCTTGCTTCAAGCTACTCACGACAACTCGCAGTTTGTTCGGCCTCACCTTCGTAATCTCGGTTATGGCCGAAAAATGTTTTGCCAGGTCTTTGCCAATTTGAATAATATTCAATGGCTTCTTTATGGGCCGGAAAAAACAACGTAGGGACCGCCAGCGGCATCTGGGTAAGCTTTTACCCGTACTTCCGGTACTCTTGGTACAGGACTTGGCAAAGGGGAGGGCACAGGGGAAGGTAGGGGTGAGCTGATGGGAGAAATTTCAATTTCTTCCCCGTTTGTTTCCACTTCCAGGAAAAGTTGCACCTGCATGTCGTCCATTTTGCGGGAGCGTTACGCTCTACCGCACACAAACGATAAATATTCGAATATGGGGGGGGGGGAGGTGGTTCAAGTAGTTGATATGAAATTTTAAAAACAATTTTTCAATCTACAATGGATCAAATAAAAAAAAAGACAGTAATACTAATACTAATAACAATAGTAATAATAATAATAGTAATAATAATAATTGTAGTAATAATAATAATAATAACAATAATAATAATATCAATAATAATATTAATAATAATATTATAACATAGTAATAATATTGATAATTATAGTAAAAATTCTAAATGTAATACTTCACCGAACGTCTTAGTCACGACCTCACGGCTGATAGTTGGATTAATCGAGTGTCTCCGCAGAACAAACAATGACGATCGAGCTTCGTGTTGTGACACAGTGGCCGTATCTTACACGCGACCTTGTAGATGCCACTTGTAGTTGACTGCTGTTCGTTCCAGTTTCAAATCTCGTCTGTTGAAACCTCCCGAGGATTTAACGGCAGATCTGTGGGTGGCGATTTTCACGCTTACTGGCACCCTGTTTATTTGCGTAATATACGTTCCTCCCGATCGTGTCAACGACTGCAGCTTAATAGAAAAGCATACACTTTCTCTGGAATGGATCGTTTCACAAACGGAAGCTAGAGACAACATTGTCATCATAGGTGACTTCTATCTCAGCACGATATCATGGCTCCACAGTAGTAACAACTTCCGACACTCCGATTCCCCGATTATTCTCGTTCTTCAATCAGACCAGCATCGTTTGCCCTGCTCAGACTCCGGCAAGTGAACGGTGTTTTGAATAATAACAACCGTTTGCTCGGTTTGTGCTTCATCAGTGAGGATTTGGGGCAAAACTGTTCCCTTCTAGCTCCTGCGCCGATTGTAAAATATTGCAGACATCATCCAACTCTACTACTGACGCTGGAAATGCATCCTGAGCAGCGCTTTGAAGAAATCGCCGAAACTGTTCACTACGATTTTAATAGAGCAAATTTTGTTGGAATGAACAACTTCCTAGCTGGTTGATTGGAATACTTCGCTTGCCTGTGACGATGCTAACTTCGCAGCTTCAACGGTGTATAATAGTTTGCTTTACGCCATTGATCAGTTTGTGCCTAAAAAACGCCACCGTAAACCAGCTAATCCAATCTGGTTCATCCTGAAGAGAATAAAAAGAGCAGCCCAGAGGAAATTCAGTAAACATCGAACCGATGCTGCGAAAGACGAATACTTACGCGCCAACGCCGCTTACAAGCGCCTCAATGCCACTTTATATAAAAACTACCAATGTGATCTGCAGATCAAATCGAATCCCAAAAAGTTCTTGAGCTAAATAAACAAACAACGCAAAGAATCTGGTTTGCCGTCTAACATGACTAATGGGACCATTGAAGTGGACTATGTTGAAGGTATTGCCGACTTGTTTCGCACCCAATTCTGCAGTGTGTTCTCTGAGGAAAATCGAAATGCGAAATGTCGCAAATGCCACGAGTAATATATAGACTATGCGATTGTTCGGATCTTCGTTCACTATTAATAGAGTCATGGTGATTGAAGCCGGGGATCAATTGAAAACATCAATATGATCTGGCCCTGATCTTATTCCCTCGTTAATCCTCAAACGATGTTTCAATTTTCTTGCTGCACCTTTTTTTTTAACCTATCCTTAACGACGGGCGTTTTCCCCGAAGGCTGGAAGAATTCATGTATCTTCCCCATTCACAAGAAGGGATGCAAGCGGACTGTTACTAACTATCGTGGAATTGCATCGCTAAGTTTTGTCTCAAAGCTTTTTGAAATAGTTATTCTTGGAAAATTAACTCATGACTGTTCGCACATAATTTCTCTGGATCAGCATGGGTTTATGCCGGAGCGCTCGACGACAACAAATCTGATTACTTTCACATAGTTTATTACTCGAGAAATTGAACGCGGTCATTAAGTAGACGCTATTTATACCGACCTCTCTGCTGTATTCGACAAGGTAAACCACGAGATTGCTTTGGCATAATATGACAAAATAGGAATTAATGACAACCTCCTAATTTGGCTCCGCTCCTACTTGATTGGCAGAACTATGACTGTAAAACTCGGTGATTTTATCTCGTCCCCCTTCTGTGTTACATCCGGCGTTCCTCAAGGCAGTCACCTCGGACCATTCCTTTTCCTACTGTTTATGAACGATGTAAATTTGCTTTTTAAATGTATGAAATTATCTCACGCTGACGATTTCAAACTATACAACACAATAAAAAATATTCGAGACGCCCAGATGCTGAAACATGATTTGGAAGCCTTCGATAGTTGGTGCAGAATTAACAGGATGCCACTAAATGTGTCTAAGTGCTTAGCTATCTCCTTCGGTCGGAAACATGCCATGTATCTTCACGAGTACAGCTTACAAGGTACTGTTTTGAGTCGCGAAACGGTAGTTGAGGATCTTCAAGGACCATGCAGCTTACATAGTCTCAAAGGCTTCATCGCAATTGGGATTTCTGTTCCGCTTCGCTAAAAACTTCAAAAATGTGCACTGCCTTAAAGCGCTCTATTGCTCTCTGGTTCGTCCTATATTGGAATACTCCGCTGTTGTATGGTGTACTTTCAACCAAGACACAATTGCGAGGATTGAAGCCGTACAACGCAAATTTGTTCGCTTTGCCTTGAGACAGTTTCCTTGGCGTGAATCGCGTAACCTACCAAGCTGGAAATGTGGTATTACAAAAGTTCACATCAATGGACAACGTAATTCTAATTCCCTTACAAAAAAAACCTACCAAGCTATGAAAGCCGTTGTAAGCTCATCGACTAAGAACTACTGGAAGCAAGGCGGATTTTGGTCAAGGCGTGTTTCGTTGTATACCTTCTTCAGGGAATCAGGATTGTCCTTTACTACTCGGCCATCTTGATATAAACGATAGACAATGCAATCTCCGTTCACACACGTTTCTAACTACCCGACCTGCAAGAACTAACTATGCTTTACATGAACCAGTGCTCAGCATGTATCGTGTTTTCGACAGCTGCTACGAAGTATTTGATTTCATCGCGTGCCGTGATAAAAACAGACGATGCTTGAGAAACTTTCTGTGTTAGTTTAATTGTTAATTAAGTAATTGTCATTAGGGTAAGAATTTTTATCTGTTGACAAATAAATATATATAAATAATGTTCACATTTGCGGAGATAACAATATTTGGATGGTTTAGTTAAACTACATAATAGTTGTTCAAAGTAAAATTTAGAACCATTTTGGAATGAATATTTTTTTAGACTGTGTATCATCAATTCAGTAGTCCCTTTGCCCTGGCATGGCTCTACTGACCTGGTCATTAAACTGCAATACCTCCTTTTTTTACTTCCAGGGGCAATCTATGTCCAAGTCTCACGTCAGGAATGACCAATATTCCACTAACCTCTGATATGCGCCGAGCCTGTTTCACAATGTATTCCGTTGTTTCAAACTGTTCTGTTATCATTTGTTGGTTCCAAGATTTCGGTAGAACCGAAAGTATTCTTACTTTATCTTCCCTCGAGCACCGACGATCAGGAAAGGGTTTGCAGCACTTGGGCTTGGTGTATTCCATTTTCACTTTATTCATCTTCACAAAATGCAAACTGTTACTAACACTTCTGTAGAAGTGTAATCGTATTTATAGACGAAAACAGATATTATAGGTAACCCAGTAGTTATTGGTAGCGTACTTTACAAACAGTTATTAATAGTAGACAAGTAGGCATACTTGGTATTTCTCTGCATCAGGTGTACCCGTCGCCTCGCACGAGGAGCAGACAACTCGATTCACGCGAAGAGAATTTTCTTCGCACGCCGTGAACAGGCTTTAGTTTGGTGGTGCGCGTGCATTATTTTTCGAGTACACGGCGGGTGCACCGTGTAGATGAATGGAACCAAACGGAAAAACCAGTAACCTACGCTTTGTTTTTTATATCGAATAATATGCACATATTGACCAGCTGATTTTTGTTCGATAATGGCTAGAAAACGAAAGTATAACAGAAATTTTACGTCACAAAAAATGCCCACGGACCATAATTTCATCTTCACGGATAGTATAAGTTCTATTCAGGCTTTTCGTCGATGAAATTATCCGAAAAATCTTCTCAGATTTTCCCTTCCCTTCTCATTGTGCCATACCGAGCAATAAGAAAATGGACACGTTGGTTCAGGTGGACGCAACAAACGATGATATTTATGGAAGACCGATTGCCTACAATGAGTTTTTGAAATTTGTTAGTGTGCACCTTTTAACTGGTAGACCTCGTCCTTTCACTACGGGTTAGATGCGCATCTACTGCGGATTGGGCTCACGGATGATTGCGTTTGTGGGTTGAAGAATCATGACATTGAGCACGCGATTTTGGTGGTGCTAGATTACGGGGCGCTAGATCGTTACTTTTGGATACCCTCTGGGTGCAAGGAATACAAACCTGTGTTTAAGTTTGTGCTATCCTGGGTCAAGAGAAGATGACATAAATTATGCTGATTTATGACTTCCGAGGTAAGATTGTGCCATTAATGGTGAGATTGTGCATTGTAGGCCATTGTTGGTCAACCATCTCATGGCGATCACAAGACCAGTCAGTGGCGTCAGCGGCCCTCGCCGCCCCCTCCACGCTACGCCAGTGCACAAGACCAAACTTTCTTGAATAGATTCCTCGAATATTTACTAAGATAGACTAGTCTTCTGACACGGAAGAGATGACTGACAAGTCACGGATTGTATGGCACAATTTCATCCTCACTGGCACCATATCACCCCGGCTGATGGTACTTGAAAACATGTTAAGTACGATTAGCTTTGGTCAGGAAATCTCCAGAGTCATTTTGCTACTATCGCTGTAGGCTCGTCTCGTTAGGCAGAAAAAATGCTTTAAGTATAAATTCATTTTTTTGGATTTTTTGGAAGAATTACTTTGAAAACCAATCACACTAGCCATGACAATGATATGACGAACGTCGCGTGCTATCTTTCGGCTTTGCAGAGCAAAACTTCGGTTTTAGGTGTAAAACTTCGGCTTTCTCTTTTGCTGAAGGGTAAACAATTCATCTTTCTCGTGCAGAATGAATAAGAGTTCGCAGTTGCTTGTCAGGTGTAGCGTAAATGTAACGCGCGCGCAGAGTCCTTTGATTCCCGCGTAGTGCAAGTGAAAAATACACCTTGATCTTCGGTCGCCCGGAGGAGAAAACCAAGTCTGAGTAGGTAGTGTTGCACGATAAACATATTTTTTTATAAAACATTCGGCAAGGGGTAACGTGTTGGTAGGTACAGCGCCTGAGTTATTTATCCAACCGTTTCGTTGTCAAAGAATGAATTGTATATTTTTGAGCAAGCATTCCAATGAACGTATGGTTTTTGCTGAAGAATCACGGACAAATCAAGAAAAACGTATATTTTCTCAAATATTAATAATTGTTTGAGCTTAAATTCAAAATAACTCGAAACCGATGCCTTTGGAATGTTAACTACCAACAGCTTTTTGATTCAAAATAACTTTCTGCATCTTTTAAAATCATCAGAATTCGAATATTTTGAAAAATGTTTAAATTAGAATTTTTATAAAAAAATAATCTACCATAAAAATATTATTTCTCATTTCTCCATCCTGGACTTTTTTTTTAAGTTGCGTATTAAGATGAAACCTCATTGAATCCAAATATGGCCGACTTCGAGCCACCACTTCGAATTTTGAAAGGCACAAGACTCGAAAATAGTTAATGCGTTCCCTGTGAAAATGCTATTTTATGTTTGCTGTGGTGAAGCAAACATAAAATAGAATTTTCATTGGGAACGCAATGAGTATTTCGGAGTTCCGAGCTTTTGAAAATTCGAAGAGGTGACTCGAAGTCGGCCATTTTTGGATGCAATGAGGTTTCACTTTAACGTAACGTTTCTTTGTATTAAAAAAATTTAAAAAAAAATTCAACTCTTGTTTTTAAATTGAAATTTAATGTTCAATTGTATTTGTTTTTTGTCAGAATTATTTTTTTGTGCGGTGTATTTTTTTATGATGCATTTTTAATTCCCTACAACTCATTCTCAGACAGTTTTTCTATACAACCAACGGTTTCTGGGCTACAATGTTTCGAATAAAACCTTTGCCAAAAGGCATACACCCTTTTAGAATATAACTTATGGGTGTAAAAAATCTCTCCATCTGTGAAAAATGCTCAGTTTGCTAAGCCAATAAACGTGTGCAAAGTTTCATTCAAATCAAAAATGGTCGATTAAATTTTCTCGTATTTCCAGATCATTTGGCGCGATTCTGCTCTACAGTTAAAATTTCAAGTCAATCGGATGTAAACTGTTTCAGTTCTACTGCTCGCCGATTTCGAAAACATCGTTTCTAGAAAAACGCGTTTAAAGTTTCAAAATGCTATAAATCATATGAATCGCAATAATAAAGCCCCAAATATTTTTTACACTCAGTCAGCTATCCCTGCGCCGCACACTGTTTCCAAAGCTTCAAAAACGTGATCGAAATTATTTTGACCCAAAAAACTAGACTTAAGAGCCATAGTGCCTCCAGAAAAGTTGATCCAATAATTATCCTCCATTTAATAGAAGTTGCAATCTTGTGAATAATCCACTTAACAGTGAAAAGCCAATTTTACTTTTTTCATTTTCGCAAAGTTGTTTCACATTTGATAGGAAACATTTTTCTCAAAGGTAATATACTTTTAGGAGGGTTCTACAGATGGCCACTAAAAATCTTTTTTTTTTAATATCACATTTAGTGCTGATTTTCTACAATTTTCCAATGTTCTACATTGTTGTTTACTATTACAAAACACACAATTCTATCCAAGAAAGTTTATTTTTACCTCTCATATTTCATCGGTTATTGACGATTTTTATTAAAACAACGCACTAATTTACTAACAGATATCTTTAAAATCTGCAAATATCTGCAGACTAAAACTTTTCTACATTCGAGTATAAGTAAAACGTTATTTAGTCCAGACGTAGGCATTTGACTCTCACTGTCTCCTGTGCAGATATTTGTAAATAATAAGTGCATTATTTTAATAAAAATCTTTAATAACCAAATAAACTTGAGAGATAAAAATAAACTTTCTTTGGTGAACTTGTGTGTTTTATTGTAGCTAACAATATTGAATAACATTGAAAATTTTTAGAAAATCACTATAAAAAGTTAAATTAAAAAAATGATTTTAAGGGGCATGCTAAAGAAAACTTTACAATAGTTCATTTAAATGACCAGATACAAGTAAAATGTTTTCGACAATGTTGTTTCTTACGAAATATGCTAAAACTTTACTCAGCAAAGTGGATTTTTATATGCAACTCATTTCTAACTTTTTGGTAAAATAATCACAAAATTCTAACTTCCACAAAATGGAGAATAATTAATGAAACAACTTTACCGAAGACACTATTACTCCAAAATCATTGTTTTTTGTGTTCAGAATAATTAGTGTAAAATAGCGCATTATTCTAGTATAAGTCGTCAACAACCAAAAATATATGGGAGACAAAAATAAACTTTTTTCGGAGATATTGTTTGTTTCGCTGTAGCAACCAATTTTGTAGAACATCCGAAAATTGTGAAAAATCACTATAAAACGTTAAATAGCAAAAACGATTTTCAATAGCAATCTATAGAAAACTCCACAAAAGTCTATTTAAATAAATCGATAAAAGTATGATATCTTCAACAAAGTTGTTTCTTTTAAAATTTGCTACAACGTTGATGAACAAAGTGGACTTTTATATTCCAAAATGAGAAAAGAAAAACTCGTTTCTCTCTGTTGAGTGGAATAATTATGGAATGGAACAACTTTGCTGAAGACGTTACGGCTCTAAAATCAATGTTTTTGGGTCAAAATAATTTTGATCACGTTTTTGCAGATTTGGAAACAGTGTGCGCCGTACAGTTGTCCATTCTGGGCCTTATTTTCCATTCTTTTGTCTGAAGTAAGGCTGCGCCTAGCCTCTTTCGCGATATCGGAATTGCGATGCTAAGCGACTTTGACGCGGTTGGCGTCCGATCCCACGCAAAACTCGTACATGTTCGGTCCAAAGGTCAACCCAAGAGCATCGTAAACGGAAAACAGAGCCGGCAAACCTTCGTTGAAGGTATTAACGGCTACATCAGCCACAATATCAACTATAGTCTTATCGCTAGAAACCGGTTTTGGAGAAATTGACCAATAATTCAGAAAGCGCAGTAAATACAGCGAAAAAAACTTGAAGAGGATGTTTATTAAACTCGACCGCAGAGTTAACGTAGAATACGACAGCCTTTCTTATGTCAATGTATTTCTTGGAATAGATTTGGGAATACACTCAATTGGGGTTAATTAATTTAATGGTCTCTCTGCTCCCGATAACGTTTATCTCTTTAGCCGGCACTGGTAACGACAATGAACAACAGCAGAAGCTATGTGTAGCTATACGGTTTCACTTGCAGCCGTATCCAAAACAAGAATGAAATTGAATTGTTTTGAGGCTGTCTTTTGGATCAAGTTGCACTGAGATATCTTCATTTTGAGCAGTGGCTACGAAGAGGCTATAGACGAGGGCAAATAGTGCATTCCCCATCTATTACAGTTCAAATAACAATTTTCTGCATTTCACGATTGCGTAGATAACTTTACAAATGATTGCTGCAAATAGTAAGAATTCAGCGAAAATTATGTGATTCAGGCTCAAAAATTCTTCAGATACACTTTGAGGCTTAGCTGAAGTCAAAAAAGGTTAATTGAACTGTCAGTGCCATTTATTGACAACTGAATAATCTTTTTCAACATGGTAAATTTTTTATTTAGTTCTGAATGATTTACAGTGATAGTTAAATTCAACATGAACAGATTTATTTGCAATTATATATGAAAATTTTAATCGCTATACTACTAGCCAAACACGCTATATAGCAAGCCAGCACGCTAGCCATACACCGGAAATAGCAAGCCACACACGCTATAGACATGCACAGACACGCTAGACATGCATACGCTATATAGCAAGCCACGCACGATAGCCAGACACGCTATACAGCAAGCCGCGTATGCTATATAGCAAGCCACACATGCTATATAGCAAACCACTCATGCTATATAGCAAGCCACGCACGCTAGCCACACACGCTATAGACATACACAAACACGCTAGACATGCACACGCTATATAGCAAGCCACGCTTTTTCGACGCCATTTTGTTTTAAGATCAAATATCAAAATTCTTTGAGTTCGTCCACATATTAGCATCTTCTCACCCATCATTTAAAAAAAAATAACAGGAGGGTTGTGTGCAAAGCCACGACCGCAAGGTTGAAGTAGAATACTTTTACAAGAAAGATAACCCGGCTGCTTGCGTGTCAGTCATTTTTTCTAGTAAATAAACGTTGACTAATCAGATCAATCGAATTTTGCGCTTTAACAAGGATTGACCATTTTAAATAATATAGTAAATTGCTCGTCACGGTTGGGGCTTGACAGTTTTCAAATTTTGAGATGAAATTCTTTGGATGTCGTGATCATGACTGAAGGAAAAGATAATTCAGTACGTTTTAAGACACGGAGATGAAGTAAAATTTGTAACTTTTACAAATTTTAAAATGTGAATTAACTCATTAGAAAATATTAACTCTTCAATCAAGTTTTTATTTCATCCTGAAAAGGACAATTTGTTGTTCATTTTAGTATCGGATAAGATGCCGATCACATCTTTGCGTTATCACTGACATGGCGAATAAAGTATTCCTTGTGATAAAGTAAACAATGAAATGCTGATATAACACTCAAAACTAGACGGCTCACGTGTTGTCAAAATGAGTCAAATTTTTTATTGAATGCATTCACTAGTGCCAACTATCACACAGAGACTGCATTTCACTAAAGTGCCTCACTGCATCAGCCGCTATCGATGCTGAGATCCGCTGCAACCATTTCACTATCCATAGCCATGCCACAGTTGTGGCCGCTATACGCTGCCATTGGTATCCAGTGTCCCTGCATCAGCTGGCCCAGCTGCTTTTGTTGCTGGAATCCGCTGCAACTAGTGCGCTATGCATTGCTACGCCACAGCTGTGGCCGCTTTCCGCCATCGCTGGTATCCACTGCACTGCTAGTGCTGCTGCTAAGGGAGGACGACTGCTGTTGTCGCTGTCTAGAACTATTATGAGCGGCTTCGGCTGAAACAGGCTCTTATATAGGCCAAATAGCATGTTTTAAATTGCAAGGTATATGATTTTGTCAACCGTGCTTGGGAAGCAATCATATAACGACCAATCAGAGGTCAAATTTTTCGTTTTGACAAGGCTTAACTATTTTCAATAGTACAATAGTGTGAATAATAAAATTACAATTATCTTCTTTTGGGAAGAATCTTAGAAGATTTTCCAATCTATTGCTGCAAGAATGAAGGAAATCTATCTAATACTAACCGATTTATTAGCAGTTGCAATTGGACATATTTTTCACTTTTTTCGGTTTTAGATTTTTATTTCACATCCCTATGTAGCCGAACTTCCTGAGAGAAGTATATTACTTCAAAAACAGATCTTAAATCGGACAAAAACTGAGCTCAAAACGGTGATTCCACGAAACCGGTTTTGGCAGTATATTTCACAGAGCAAAATAATATCGAGTATGTATGAGCATTGATGGTAATGCGCTAATATCTAAAAGTGGTGGTCAAAAAATATCTTATATTGAGTAAAAAAGTCTCAGGAACCGATTGGTAGGTGTCTGATCTACGTGAAATGTCAGCAACATGTCGATTTTTCCACAATTCCCCTACAATCGTGTTGTGTATCGTCAACCAGTACGGACGTGTTTTAATTAGCTCTCGGCCACGCGCGAATTTAAATTTTTGTTTTTTGTTTAGATTCATTTTTCGCTTGTAGGTGCTTTTGTGCCAGTAAGTCAACTCAAGCTCCGCGCGAGTAAGTTTGTGCGTTATTTACACTTTTTTTGTAAACATGACATCGTTAGTTAGTAGAAACTGTGTGGTGTGCGGTTTTGGGTCTTCGGACAACCGGAACTTATGAAAGTGTGAGGGGTGTTCCCTACGATTCCATGCCGCGTGCACAGGTGTTCAACGAAACAAGGAAGACCAGATTAGGTCCTACATGATGCCAGCCTGCAATGATTGCCAGGAGCGAATCGCGATGGAATTAAATTTTCGTCACCTGGTACACCAGCAGGCTCTTCTTGCTGACTTGGTGAAAAAGCATAGCGAAGCAATACACAAATCGACGTCATCATTGCAGAAAAATGGAATCGTTCAAGAGGCACTCGAACGACAAGAAACTCTATTCGATGAACTAAAACAGGAGCTTTCGTCTGTTAAAAAAGTGAACTCTCCTACAAAAGTAGTGAGACAAATCAATAACCACGTGACGACACTTTTCGACGATGCTATAACTTCCGCTAAAGTTAACATGACTGAGTCGCTTGGGATACTTAGCAACTCGATTACAAATAAGCTGACCAGTCATATTGATGAAATAACTAATAGAGTCGACGAACAGCTTGAAGCTGTTAATGAAAATTTGATCGATGTGGCCACTTCTAAGACTCAATGTAGTGTTCCTGAAATCTTGGAAGAATTTCGAATAATTGGCAGCAGAATTTCTGAGTACACGCCAAGAATGATGCCCATCGAAAACAGCATTGGCTATCCAAGTGTGGCAGAGGAAATAACTATGGCCGGCCAGCCTTCAAATGATCTTCCAAACAGTGGATGGCGTTTCCTTGGCTCGAGAAAAGTTTGGAAACAGGACTGGACAGCGTACGATACAAAATTACACTGTATTATGCAGCAGCAAAAACAAGCTGACAAAGCAAGAAAACGGAGGGCCAGAAGACGAAATCATTATAGGCGAAATAATTACAACAGAAACAACAACCCTAGGCATAACCACATCATTCACAACAACAACAACGATAATAACAACAACTCTGTCAATAACAATAGAAATAACTACAACAGCAATTACAACAATAATAATAACCATTCCAACAACAACCGCAACAAGAAGAACTACTTCAACAATAACAACAATAATCAGAACCAGAATCGCAACCTCAACTTTAACAGAAATCTCGATGATAACCATCAAAGTACCAATCGAAAAAATTACAACTTCAACACCAATAGTAACCGTAGGTATACCAACCACAACCGTCACGTCAACAACGGTTTTTGGAATAATAACAATAGCCCCAACTATAACATGGCCAACAGGCAACTGAATAACGTCACCAACTCCAACAATAATCAACAACACACCAACTCTAATCGTTTCCATGCAAATCAACTGTTACCACCTGACAGAGTGCTTCTTGCAGCAGCGAAAGACCGATTCTCCAGACCTCAATCTAACTTCATTCCTACGATTCAATTTCAAAGAGGCGAAACTCTTAACCCATACCCGGCGAACGACGAGTTTCCACTTTCTCAACCCCAGATGATCAGCGATCCTGCACACCTTCCTATTTCACAATGCATTGCGTGCTCATCTAGGCACTCGTGTCTTCAACGCAATTGACTTACTCATCAGAGGACCGTTGCTGGTGATAATTTTTTTCAACCTAGAGATGTAGGAAATGACGCGACCTGCTCTGCTCTGGTAAACACTTCTGTTAATAATGACTCTCATTCTTTAGCTTCTACACTCGAACACCCTACCACTACCGAGATCTCTGTATATTGCCAAAATTTTTAACCGCATGCGAGGCGCTCACAAAATTAACGAAATTCAAAAAAATGTACTATCCTGTTCATTTTCTGTTATTTTAGCAACCGAAACCAGCTGGGATAAGGGTGTTCGCAGCGAAGAAGTCTTCGGTTGCCGATATAATGTCTATAGAAATGACCGTAACTATCAATTATCTGAAATGAAATCCGGTGGTGGTGTGTTGATTGCGGTGTCAGTAGACTTTAATTCAGCGCTTATCGACACCATTCAGTTTAAAGAGTTCGAACATGTTTGGGTGAAAGCAGAACTAGCAGGAGAGACACACGTTTTTGTCTCTGTCTATTTCCCTCCAAACAATGCGCGGAATGAAATCTTTGAAAAGTTTCTTCATGTTGTTGAAAATATTGCATCTAAGCTGTTACCTGAAGTAAAACTCCACATATACGGTATTTCAACCAACGCAACATTGATTTTATTCCGGACATCGATAACCATAGCATTTTAATTCCTTTTATTGGCGAAAATGAAACGCTGCAACTTCTTTTTGATAAAACCTCTAGTCTTTGTCTTAATCAAATAAATCATGTGAAAAAGGGACAAAATTGTTATCTAGATCTGTTAATGTCCAACATTAGTGAAGACTTTTGTGTAACGAATTCATTACAACCATTATGGAAGAACGAAGTTTATCATACAGCAATAGAGTTTTCTTTATTTGTGCATGTGAATAAAAGACCTGACGAATATGAATTCGAAGATGTTTTTGACTTTCAGTCAGCAAACTATGATGAATTAAAACATAAACTAAATAGTATCAACTGGCAAGATGTATTGTTTGAAGACGGAAACGTTGATTCGGCTATAGAAAATTTTTATAACATATTATCTGATTTATTTATTAGCGAAATACCATTGAAAAGAAGAAGACGTCATGGCAATTCCAAATACCCAGTCTGGTACAATAAACAAATTAAAAACTTAAAAAAAAAAACAAAAAGCACATAAAAAATACAAAACTCATAAAAATCGTGATGCTTTAACAACTTATCTTAACATTTGCGGCGAATTAAACGATGCCATTAGTAACGCGTTTGAAGAGTTCACATTAAAGACTGAGCTTGAAATCAAATCCTGTCCAAAAATTTTTTTCAAATATGTTAAATCAAAGTTAAAATCTGAAAATTTTCCTTCAAAAATGCAACTGCATGACAGAGTTGAAGAGAACCCGGCATACATCTCCGATCTATTTGCTGATTTTTTTCAACAAAATTATACAACTTTCTCAGAATCTGATCGTGACTATACATTCTTCACCAACTTTCCTGAGTTTCCCAACTATTTCAATATTGAACATGTCAGCGCACGCGAAATTGAAGATACTTTAAAAGCTCTGGATGCGTCTAAAGGTCCGGGACCAGACGGAATTCCGCCAGCATTCATGAAACATTTAGCTAAAGAGCTAACTTCCCCACTGTTCTTGATTTTCAATATGTCGCTGGAATCCGGTTACTTCCCGAAATTCTGAATAAACACATATCTAGTGCCTGTGTTCAAATCTGGTAAAAAAACCGACATTAGCAACTATCGAGGCATAGCCATTCTTTCCTGTATACCTAAGTTTTTGAAGCAATAATAAACAAAAAGTTGTTCCACCAAATAAAAAATAGAATTACCCCAACGCAACACGGTTTTTTCAAAGGGCGCTCAACAACAACTAACTTACTCGAGTTTATTAACTTCTCTTTGAACGCAATGGATAAAGGTAATTATGTTGAAACCTTGTATACTGACTTCAGTAAAGCTTTCGATCGCATTGATATACCCCTGCTTCCCTTCAAGTTACGAAAAATTGGAATTCATCCACAATTACTCAAATGGATTGAATCGTATTTGACAGATCGTCAACAAACAGTCAAATTTAAAGGTAGAATATCGAAACCTATTCAGGTAACCTCAGGAGTTCCTCAAGGCTCTCACTTGGGCCCTCTACTATTTATATTATTTGTAAACGACATTTCCTTTATTCTAAAACATGTAAAAATTCTTATTTATGCCGACGATATAAAACTTTTCATTGAAATTAAAAACGCTGATGATGTAAATATTTTTCGTAACGAGCTAAAATATTTTTACATTTGGTGTAAAAAAAGCCTTCTTCGGCTAAACGTAAAAAAATGTAGTTCGATGGCTTTTGGCAGAAAAAGAAACATGCCAAGCAATATTATTTCCTTAGGAGATCAGGTAGTAGAGAAAAGTGAACGAGTTAGGGACCTAGGAGTCATACTCGACTCAAAATTAACATTCACTGATCACTACAATACAATTATTAATAAGGCTAGTAACATGCTCAGTTTTATAAAACGTTTCTGCTATAATTTCCAAGATCCATACACAATAAAAACACTTTATATTTCCTATGTCAGGTCACTTTTAGAATACTGTAGCATTGTATAGTCTCCGTTTTCTGCAACACATGTAAACAGAATAGAATCAGTGCAAAAACAATTCCTGTTATATGCACTTCGTAACCTACGATGGACGTCATTTCCCCTACCATCATATGACGAACGCTGCAGACTAATTGACATCCAATCATTAAAAGCCCGTCGTGAATTCGCAATGATGTCTTTTGTTAACGATATCGTATCTCAACGTGTCGATTCACCCGAAATATTATCAAAACTCAATCTTTATGTACCTTCTAGAAATTTACGAACTCGGACTTTGTTTTCTTTAAATCATCAACAAAACAAGTATGCTAAATACGGGCCAATTAATCAAATGATGTTAGTGTATAACCAACACTGTGAAGCAATTGACTTTTCTATGTCGAGAACTAAATTAAAACAATATTTCAATTCAACGCGCAATTTAAATCGATAGGAAACATTTATTGTAAAAATCCGTCAAGTGAAGAAATTATTATTCAATTATGTATAAACTCTTTTTTTTTTGCTCCCACTAGTATAAATAGCATATAGCATGTAAGTTAGTTTTAAACATATGTAGTCTACTTTTGTTTGACGAAATAAATAAATAAATAAACAATACTAAATAAGGTTTATATCGACGTTAAATTAACTTATTTGAAATCTGTTTAATGTAATGTTTAATCTGTTTAATGCGATAATCAAAGATACAATAACAATTTGGCATCACATGATCCTCGCCTTTTTGCGGGGAGGGGGTCGCATTTGACTTTATCGAAGACGCGATGATTCCGTCTCACAGCTGGAGCGAGATTTTTATGTTTTGACCGGTCTTGGCCAAAAAAGCAACCCCCTCCCCGTAAGAGGGGGAGGATCATGTGATGCCAAATTGTTATTGTATCTTTGAGTATCGCTTATACTCTTGAAAATACATTAAACAGATTTCAAATAGAGATAAACCTAATTCAATATTGTAGGGGAATTGGGGCAAAATCGACATGTTGCTGACATTTCACGTAGATCAGACACCTACCAATCGATTTCTGAGACTTTTAATATATCTGAACTTGATTGAAATAACAAAGCCTGCAATATTCTTGATATGCCAGAATAATAAAAAGTACAGAATTATATCAAATTCTGTTATCATACACTTGAATGTTCAAAAGTGTGTTTTTCTAAAGCATATATATAACAGAACTTGTTATTCAATTGACAAAATAGTGTACATTCTAAATAATTCTGATCTTTTTCTGCCAAAAACCTTACAAAACATGCTATAATTTGTTATAATCAGTAAGTAATTTTGATAGAAATTTTGATATTTTAACCATTAACGAGACCAAGTTTAGAACACAAGTTGATGCAACACAGTGCGTAACAAATAAATTTCTTTTTGAGCGTCTTAGTAGAATGGAATTTAATATTGAGAATAGGTTATGTTTCCATTTAATTCTACTACAAAAAATCGAATACCCTCCCGATCAGAAAGGCAAAACAGAATTATAACAGAGGCTGTTTGTTTGTTATGAGAAAAAACTATCAGGTTTTGTTACGAATATGGTCCCGTTAGGTGTTAAAATAACAGATATCATAACAAAAAATGCTTCAACCTATATCAAATTTGTAACAATCCCAGTTATTTGCGTAAAGGACTTTTTTATGTAGCTTGTAGTTAGAAACATCATTTACACAACTAGATCAGTTTTATCCTTCATTACATTCAAAAGCATTAATAAGTAATAGCTCAAGCATAAAATGATAGAAGCTGAAACATCTGAGGCAGCAGAAAAATGAATTGTAAAAAGTGACTAATGTTGCATGCTGAAACAGCAGCACATATTTTAGGTTTGTAGTTCAAATGGTTTTTATGGCATTTCATAAATTTCCTTCTGAAAAGCTTCGGTCTATTTTCTAAATATTTCGCAAGGCCTTCATTTGATCGTTTGCAAAACGCCGGCACAAGAAAATTCGGGATGTGAAATTTTGGTGCCGGTGGTAACCCGGCGATATTTTCACCATTACAGAAAGTTTCGATAACTTCTGAATAATAGCTCAATAGAGCTACACATAAGCAGGTATCAACGACACGTTGTAGACTGTTCAGTAACAAAAAATATTAGTCTGTATGTCCTCTGGCAAAATAACAGATATCGGCAGTGACGTCCAGCAAAACCGAATTGGAAATGATGAGTTACGTTGTCCGCTGGCCTTTGATTCCGTTTTGGCTGGAATCGTTGCGGGTTCTTACGACGTGGTTTGTTGCATAATCGTGAACCGGCATATGCTTGAAGGATAAACCTAACGAGAATTTATAAATAAACAAAATTCGAGATAGTTAAGTATCATAAAGTTACTTTTCCAGTAAAATTCGTTGAAAAGTTTCTTTCTATGACCTGCTCCAGACTTTGATCAACGTGTTTGCCCTCTTTGAAGCATAAGACGCAAACTTTTTCGCGATTCTCTTCGTGACCATGCATTCTGAGTATTGATGCAAACCATGGAAAATAGGTAAAAAACCTAAATTAATCCACCTAGCGGTCAGACCCAGCCTTTCTCATTCAAACTTTTATTTGTAAAAATAGATTTACATGAACGCTTCAATCCAATAAATGTATATTCACTCTTAAAAAATATTGATGTTGTGATCTATACATATAAAAATGCAATTCGGTCTGTCTGTCTGTCTGATCCATATAGGCTCGAAAAGTACCGAATCGATCGGCGTGAAAATTTGTATGTAGCGGTTTTTGCTGCCGATGAAGATTCCTATGATAGTATGTAGATGTTTTAAGGGGTAAAAAATATGTTCATAATGTTTTGACACCCCTCCTTCTTTTCAAAGGGAGGGATGCCATACAAATGAAACACAAATTTCTGCACATTTCGGGAGCTAACCAACTAAATGGAAATTTGGCAGGTGAATGTTTTAGTGGTAACAAATATGTTCCATAATCGACCTCAGGCAACATTTTGGATTGTAAGATGGCAACTTCCGGTTTCTGGAAATCAGCCTGAAATGGACGATTTCCATTAAATATGAGTATCTCCGGAACCAGAAAGATGCGCAGAAGCTGAAAATTGATCACAGACATTTTACCAAATACCATTCAATATAAATGTTTTCGGAACCAGAATTACGCCCAGATGACAGAAATTGATTTCACAGGCAATTTTAAAGTTCAAAATGACGACTTTAGGTTTCTGAAAAACAGCTCAAAGTGATCAAATACCACCCAAAATGAGTATCTCCGGAGCTAGAATGTTGCAAGAACACCACTATAAGTTGTAGGATGGCAACTTCTGGTTGCTGGAAAACAGCCAAAAATGGCCGATTTCCGTCTGACATGAGTATCTCCGGATCTAGAATGATACACAGCAGCTGAAATCGACCACACATCCCATTTTGGATTCTAGGTTGGCGACTTCCGGTTCCAGGGAAACAGCCGAAAAATATCGAATAACAACCAATATGGGTGTCTCTTTAACCAGAATGACGCTCAGAGGCTAGAAATTATCTTAAATACCATTTTGAAATCCAAGATGGCGACTTCCGGTTTGTGAAAAACAGCCTAAAATAACCAAATACCATCCAATATGAGTATCTCTGGAACTGGAATGATGCAATGAGCTAACAATTGACCTCAGGCACCATTTTGAATTTAAAGACGACCACTTTTAGTTTCTGGAAAACAGCCAAAATAACTAAATACCTTCCAATATGGGTATTTCCGGTGTCAGATTGATACCAGAAAATCTGCTGAAAATGACCGAATACCACCCAAAACGAATATATTCAGAATTAAGGCGATGTACAGAAGCCAAAAATCGAGGATATTGTCATTTCGATAAACCCAATCATTTCAAACTATTTGTTATTTGACTTTGATCATATCCTATGGCCGATTCGTCGTGCATTTGCCGACTTTAAACACATCGCAAGGAATAAATAAATTTGGAACGTTCAAATAGTACGATACCACATTTAAATTATGTTGAGGCCACATATATCGATCAAAGCAGGTATAGTTTTAAATAGTCTTTGAATTTCTTTTCTTTCCATGACTTTTCAGCTACATATCAAATTGTTATGAAGTTTGTTATTTGTAGGTTCGAAAGATGACTCGTTCGTATGACACTAGTTATGTTCAAATAAGTCATGTAATCTTTAAGATAATAGACTTTAGTTGTTTTTTTAACAATTTAATACAAAACGGTTCGATTATAATCAAATAAAATGGGAACGTATAGGGCAGCCAAACTTTGAAACCACGTGTTCAATCATAATTCATCAGTTAACCCTTAGCCTGCTCATCTGATAATAATATTGATAATATTGATCAAATCGGTTGTGTAGTTTCTGAGATAATGAAGTTTCGTGATTTTCACATTTTGACACATAACCAATAAACTAAAAATCCGATTACAAAAAAATTCAATAGGGTTTTTTGGGACAACAAGACCTTTCATTTGCAAATAATTTCATGAAAATAGGTTCAGCCATCTCTGAGAAAAGTGAGTGAGAATAAAAATCTGCACATACACACACACATACACACACACATACACACCACACACACACACACACACACACACACACACACACACACACACACACACACACACACACACACATACAGAAAATGCTCAGCTCGTCGAGCTGAGTCGAGTGATATATGCCATTCGGCCCTTTGGAGCACTTTTTATCTTCGGTTTTGCAAGTGATTGCTATACCTTTCTAGGAGAAAGGCAAAAATATTTCTTTTGGCTTGTCATTTCCAACTTCGCTGAAACTTTTCACAGTTGTTCCTTTTTGATAAAGAAGTTATTTTATGATATCAGTTTTTCATGTAGACCCGCGACTGCTGCTTTAAAAAGGTCTATTCAAAATGGTGACTGATAGATAAAAATTTTTTCATCAGAAAAAAGAAAGAATTTTTTTCCTGTGCCAAATTTTCCAAAGTATCACAAAATATTAAATATCTTAAAAAGCACCTTCTTGAAAAATATATTTTTTTACACATTGAAGATGACAATGTACATATCATTTGTCAAAATTGAGCGATGGTAAAATGAAAAACAAAAGAGTAGCAGGGTGGTATCCAAGACACGACCGCATAGTTGACGTAGGATTACTTCTTTTAAACATATAAAAATGCAGCTCTGTCTGTCTGTCTGATCCATATATGCTTGGAAACTACTAAACCTATCGGCGTGAAATTTTGTATATAGGGGTTTTAGGGTTACTAAGATAGTTCCCATACAAATGGAACACAAATTTCTGCACATCTCGGAAACTAACCAAGTAAATGGAACCAAATTTGGCATGTGGATGTTTTTAGGGGTAACAAACATTTCTATATTAGTCCGAAACCCCTCCCTCTTCTGGAAAGGCAGGTGAATATTTTTAGGGGTAACAATTAAGTTTATAATGGTTTGACACCCTTTACTTTTCAATAAGGGAGGGGTTAAAAACAAATGAAAGACAAATTTCTGCACAACTTGAGAACTAACCATCTAAATGGAACGAGATTTGGCAGTCGAATATTTTTAGAGGTAACAAATAAATTCATAACGGTTTGACACCCCTTCCTCTTCTATAAGGGAGAGGTCCCATACAAATGAAACGCAAATTTCGCACAGCTCGAGAACCAATCAAGCAAATACAACCAAATTTGGCATGTGTATGTTTCTAGTGGTAACAAATATGTCCATAATGGTTCGACACTTCTCCCTTTTCTAGAAGGAGAGGTTCCATACAAATGAAACCTACATTTCTGCACATCTCGAGAACTAACTAATCAAATGGAACCAAATTTGACAGGTGAATGTTTTTAGTGGTAACGAACATGTCCATAACGTTTCGACACCCCTACTTTTTCTGAAAAGGAGGGGTTCCATACAAATGAGACAAAAATTTCTGCACAACTCGAGAACAAACCAACTAAATGGAACCAGATTTAGCAGGTGAATATTTTTAGGGGTATTAAATAAATTCATAATGGTTTGACATCTTCTATAAGGGAGGTGTCCAATATAACTTAAACACAAATTTCGCACAGCTCGAGAACCAATCAAGCAATTACAACCAAATTTGGCATGTGAATGTTTTTGAAGTTAACAAATATGTCCATAGTGGTTCGACACCTCCCTTTCTTCTGGAAGCAGGGGTTTCATACGAATGAAACACACATTTCTGCACATTTCGAGAACTAACCCACTAAATAAACCCAAATGTGACAGGTGAATGTTTGTTGTGGGAACAAATATGTTCATAATGTTTCGACACCCATTCTTCTTCTGAAAGGGAGGGGTTCCATACAAATGGAACACAAATTTTTGCACATCCTGCAAACTAATCAAGTTAATGGAATCAAATTTTGTAAATGAATGTTTTAGGGGTAAAAAATATGTCCATGATAGTTTGACACCCCTTCCTCTTATGAAAAAATGGAATTTCCTATACATGAAACACAAATTTCTGCATCTCTTGAGAAATAATCAAGTAAATGGAACCAAATTGATATGTTTCGAGAGCAAGAAAAGTTTTCATAATGGTTCGACACCCCTTCCTTTTCTGAAGGAGTGGGTTCATACAAATGAAAATCAAATTTCTTCACAACTCGAGAACTAATCAAGTAAAGGGAACCAAATTTGATATGTTGTGGTTTTTCAAAGCAAAAAAATATTTTCATGGTGGTTCTACAACCTTTTCACTTCTGGATGAGAGGTCTCTTATCTTACATATGATGAAACTTGCAGTTTCCAATATTGGTGTTTCCGGAACCAGGGTGACGCCCAGAGGCCAGAAAATGTCTCCGAATGCCTTTTTGAAATCCAAGATGACGGTCTCCGGTTTCTGAAAACAGCGGGATGTGACCTAATACCACCCTACTATATGGGTATTTCTGAAATCGTAATGATGCACTGAAGCCACAAATCGACCATTTTGAATTGTAAGATGGCAGCCTCCGGTTTCTGGCAAACAGCTAATAATGGCCGATTTCCACCCAATATAATAATATCCGGATCTAAAATGATACACAGACACGGTGTCTCTGGTTGAAAAACTTACCCAAAAAATTAGTATCGCTCTAATACTCGTCATTCGAAAGCTTGAGCTGTCCCCTTCAATATCCTACCAAAATTGAAATGTTCTATCGTGAGGTCTAGAACAATTTGTTTTCGAACATATATTTGTAATTGAAACACTAGTGAAATGGAAATAAATAATATGTTTCAGAAATACAAAAAGTTATCAGGGTCCGATCGTACTGGGTCAGGGTCTGATCGTTCTGAAATTTTCAGGGTTGTTTTTATTTATATAACAAAACAAAGCTTTGCATAATATCAGATTTTTTGAAAATTGTTAAGTGGGGTAAAAAAGACCCTTGAGAATTTGGAGTCGAAAATCAGCTGAAAACAAATAAAATGTTGTGATTTTGATTACATTGATTTAGATTGATGATTTTGATTGATGATTGATTTCTTCAAAAATCGACATTCTATCCTATAAAAAAAATAAATAAAATGCCGGTTGTTAAGAGTTGCTGTCGTGGTTTCAATGTATGATATTTGCATTTTTCTTAAAAAAATGGTGATTATTGCAGCTCTTTTTCGCAACAAAACTGGACCCTGTATCTAAGCTATACGTTTTATACAGCAACTGAAGAGCTTGCATTTGATGTCATTAAAAAATGCACCGTTTTAGTAACGACCGAGAAAATTCCATTATTCATACATGTTTCAAATCATTATTCAAACTCATTGTGTCAGGAGCGCAACTCCGTTTTGCATCGATGTCCCCCAATCGAGCTTAAATTTCCAGGGTTTGTTCATCCATGAAATAATTTGTACATATAAGTTTTTTTTGGGAAAGGAGTTAGTGGGGTGAAATGCAGAGTGGGATTCTGGTGTTGAGGGCCCGGGACAGAAATTTTCGTGGGGCCTCTTTTCTCAAAAAAATTAGTTGAAATGATTTAACGCTTCGCTAGAAGGTGACGAGCAAAACAAAAAAAAAAGGTCTCCAACCTGTATTAACGTCTGGTCTAGAACCAGGGGGCCCCTCGTGTCGAAAGGCCCGGGGCATTTGCCCCCCTCCACTTAAATCCGGGCCTGGTGAAATGGCATTTTAAACTCTAATGTCCAGGTGCTGCTAAAACCATAATGTTACTGTAACATTGAGTAGAATGCATCAATTTTTCTGCAATTCGGTATGCTTATTGTACCATTAGGAATGTTTGAAGTACTGGCTACTAGAGATGGTCGGGTTTGGCTTTTTTCAAACCCGTACCCGAAATTTTGTTTTTCGGTTGAAACCCGAACCAGACCTGAACCCGAAATTTTTTTTCCGATCAAACCCGAACCCGAAATTTTATTTTCGGGAAACCCGAACCCGGCCCAAATCGGAAGCTGTGAAACCCGAGCCCGACCCGAACCCGAGATTGTTTTTTGGAGGTCAATTTTTTAAACCAATTTGAGACTGGGATGTTATAGAGCTATCCCAATCCGCACGAGAGTCACAAATAAAATAAGACTTTTTTCTTACAATTGTCCCCCGAACGTTTTTAAAATAATATGGAAATAGTTTTTGTAATCGAGTAACCATTACTTTTTATAGAAAAACATATGTTTATTTTCTTACAAAAGACACTAAAGCTATGATCAAAAAACAAATATTTCTTTTATTTTGTTTCCGTGATCATTGAACTACAATTTATTTATTTTTCTCTAAAGAGTCACAGACGAAACCATTTCACTTGTGAAACGAAAGTATTTTTTCCATTATGTAGTCACGGTGATAATTTGAAGTACAAATGGCTTTTTGTCTTAGAATAGTCACCAAGAAAATAAGAGGTACATTTTAATTTTTCTGACAAATGCACAGTGACTTTTTATAGAAATAGTTTCCCCAGTTAGTCACTGTGACTTTTGTAAGAAAATATTTGACAAAAGTTTTGTTTAATAGAGTTCGTGACCTATTGAAAAAACTTATAAGTTATAAACATTGTCACAGTGATTTGGGTAATCACCTCTTTTGATTTAAATAAAAATCAGAAAAAGTAAACATCGGGCTTTGGCCAACAAATGTTACTATTTAGTCACCGTGACTTTTGTAAGGAAACATATGCCAAATGTTGTCGTTGAAGAATATGTGATCTTTCTGAAAGTTCCGCAGGATTTTAGTAACTATCATTTTTTAACCAAGTAACAAAAAAAAATAGTTCAATTTAATAAGGTTACATATTCCCTGAAACCAACGTTCGATTGGTATTCTCTCAAATGTGTCCCCGTATCAATTGATCTTTATTGAAGGATCAATAAATGATCTATAACCGGCAGAATTAATCTTGTTTACAAAAGTCACTAAGAATAATTGTTGGCTCACTAAAATGGGGGAAATACTTGCTAAAAGCGGCGAAAATGGTCCATTATAAAATTAAACCATAATATGATATCGACGTTTTCCTTGAAAATTTTTATGTATTTTGTAGCAAAATTACAACAGGAGTCACTTATAAGAAGACATTTGCCTTAAAAGATCAACAACATTATTTTTTCGTGTTTCTAAAATATTAAAAATTTTACGAATACTAGGTCTAAAATCTAATTTTTTTGAAGGCGCGTGAAAATTCTAAGGGGTAGGCGATATACTTTCTCCATGAAAATGGGATTGTATTTGTAAATAGCTTTTGGCATTTATCGAAATTTTCACTTGTTCTATGTTATTACTTATATACACACACTCAATCATTTCTAAATTTCATCGGCGGAATAAAAAAACACTGAAATAGCAATGTTCGTGAGTTGGTCACGAATAGTATGTTTTTACGAAAAATATTCATGAATGTGTTGATAAAAATATGTTTCGCGGTGACAATTAAAAAAAATAGAAATGTTTCTGGTTTTTCCTATAAATATCACCAAGTTAAAAATATGTAAAATATGCGCCTCCCCATCTGGTCTCGAGGTACGATGCTGGCCTAACAAGCCGGTCGTCGTAGGTTCGAGTCTCGACTCGGGAGAGACTGTTAGTGTCAGTAGGAGCGTAGCGCTAACCCCGCAATTGTCCTGTACACTTAACGGTTGGCTGCGAAGTCTGTGTATAGTAAACAGAAGGTCAAGTTCCGAATCGGAATGTAGCACCAAGGCTTTGCTTGCTTTTGAAAATATGTAAATGTAGAAAATTTCTAGCAAACCACTTTGTGACAATTACTAAAATTTTGTATAAGGCTTTAAGCCCCGCCTTTTCGACGCTTTTTCAGCATTCCTGACCATTTACAGAACATATTCTTCATACGAATATGAATCTTCTCTTAAAGGTCACCAACATGTCATTTGTAGGGATGGGAAACCTATCGATAATTATCGATAGTATCGATAGTTGCCGGCTATCGATAGAATCGTTAAGCTTTCCGCGTTATCGATAGTTATTAATATTTTCCTCGCATTGGCGTTTATACTCCACAATGATGCCAGAACTGGAAAAATATATTGGCCTAGACTTTGTTTAAAGAGAATTCGATGATTGTTTGCTTTCACATGAAATCCTTTTTAAAATTGTTAGAAAATTGAGGGATACTCATTTTCGCTGACTCTACCTTATAAGGACAACGACAAGATTTCGCCTAAGTGCGAATTATGTGTGCGAATAAACTTTTAAATATTGTTCTTGTCCACAACGGGAGCTACATTTTGTTGTTTTCTTCATCTAGTTCTAGTTGTCGAACTATCGATAATTATCGATAGTTATCGATGGTACTAGGGAATTTATCGATAGCCATTTTAGTCGATATTTCCCATCCCTAGTCATTTGTGCGGACTGGGATAGCCTGCTATAGCCAGCAAATTAAATGTAGGTACAAAATGGAGTTGCGCTCCTTGTGTAACAGGTTCAAATGATGGTCTAAACCTCGTTATGAAAAAAATCGATTTATTTTAAACGATGCACTTTTTGAATACGTCCAATAAAAGCTCTTGAGTTGATTTATAAAACGTATTGTTTAATTGTAAGACCTAGTTCTGATGACAAAGAAAAACTTCAAAAATCACCATGTTTTTGAAGAAAAATGTAAATATCTAATTATGTAACCTCGACAGCAACTTTTAATAACCGACATTGTATATTTTTATAGGATAGAATTACCATATCAATTTTCAGAGAAATCGATTCAGCGTGCAAAAAGTTGTAGTTTTTTTGTCTTTTCAGCAATTTTGGACTTAAAATTTTCGAGTCTTTTGTACCCCACTTTACCCTTTTCAAAAAATCTAAGATTATACCAATTATTGTTTCATTATATGAAAAAACAAAACTTGAAGGTTTCAACACTATCTGATTGGGCATAATCTTGATAAGTAAACATAGTTCCCATTCCACCAGCTATCCAATTACAAAAAAAATGTCTGAAAAAAAATTGTTCTGGACCCGCCGATAGAACATTTCAATTTAAGTAGCATATGCAAGGGGACACCTTGAGCTTTCGAATGATGAGTATAAGAGCGATACTATTTTTTTCGGATAAGTTTCTTCTACCATAGACACCGTGACAGAAGCTAAAATCGACCACAGACACCATTTTGAATTTTAAGATAGTGACATCCGGTTTCTGAAATACAGCCGAAAATGACCCAATATCACCCAATATGAGTGTTTCTTGAACCATAATGACGCTCAGAGACCAAAAATTTTCTCCAAATGTCATTATGAAATCCAAGATGGCGACCTCCGGTTTCTGAAATACAACGGAAAGTGACCAAATACCACCCAATATGGGTATTTCTGGAATCGTCGACCTCAGACAATATTTTCAGTTGTAAGGTGATAAATTCCGGTTTCTGTAAAACAGATTAAAATGGCCGATTTCCATTAAATCTTAGTATCTCCAGAACCAGAAAGATGCACAGAAGCTTAAAATCGATCACATACACCATTATAATTCTAAGATGGCGACTTCCGGTGTCTGGCAAACAGCCGAAAATGACCGTATACCATTTAATATAAATGTTTTCGGAAACAGAATGACACCCAGAAGACAGAAATTGATTTCACATGCCATTTTGAAGTCCAAGATGACGACTTTCGGTTTTTGAAAAACAGCATAAAGTGACCAAATATGTGTATCTTCGGAACTATAATGATGCAATGAGCCAAAAGTTGACCTCATGCACCATTGTGAATTGTAAGAAGGCAACTTCTGGGAACCAGCCGAAAATGACCGAAGAATGCTCAATATGGATATTTTCGTATTCGAGATGATTCATAGAAATCAAACATTTACTCTGGACACCATTTGAATTTAAAGATAACCACTTATAGTTTCTGGAAACAATCAAAGTAACTGAATACCACCCAATGTGAAAGAAATTGTCCGTCTCGATACAAATGAATTCGCAATCAAGGTGCAACACGCTCTAGACACTAAGGACTCTTTTTTACTTCCATCATTTATTTGACACGAAACAAATACAAATTAATGCTTAATGGTGCCAATTATATCTGGTGTCTTACTCTCTAAAGTATCTTTATAACTAAAAGCAAATCTTTTATACTCGCTGCTGAAATTAAATATTACTAAGCTAGAGTGTTTTTCATTAGAAGCACTGGTTTGTTATTTGATGGTTTTCCATTGCCATAGGTTAGCAGCATATGCAATGTGTTCCGCTGCCGGGCCAAGATATTACGGACTGGCAAATTGAGTTGTCTCTCCCTTGGGCCCTGATAGTAGACTGGGGCATGGATGTATTTCAGGAAATCGTATATAAGGGACATGTAGGGTGGTTCACGGTTCGCCAAGACATCACGAACAAGAACAGCCGACTGCCTACCTTCGGCCTGAAGGAAAGCTATTAATTTAGACCTGTCGTCGCGGTGTACAGGGCATGACCGAACAACGTGATAACCTTCACCACAGGCACAGATACTATTTTCCCCGAGCCCAACAAGACGAAGTTGCTCGTCAAATTTATAGTAATTGGACATCACGCAAATGAATTTCCGACCTACCCCTTAACCAACCACGGGCTCGTTGATACCTTGGGGATAATGGAATGTAACCACTTTCCCAGTTCCCCTCTGGTTCAAGAATTTTGCCAACTGATGTTCGTATTCTGACGTAAGGAGTGCAAAAATTTCATTGAAGGTAATTGGTCTTTCATAAATGTCATTTGCCAAATAGTCTGCTTTCTCATTGCCCGGTTTCGAGCAGTGAGAAGGAACCCTCACTAAGGTAATCGAGAAGATTTTTCGGACGAAGTACTCAAATGTTTCCGTATTTTCCCCAGGAAACACGGAGTGTGCTTATCATCTTTCATCGATCGGAGAGCCTCAATGGAACTGAGACTATCCGTAAAGATGAAATAATGGTCCGTGGACATTTTTTCGATAATCCCTATGGGGTACTGAATTGCAGCCAATTCTGTGACGCAAATAGAAGCAGGATTATCAAGATTATGGTTAAATTGTTATTGAAGATACCGAAGCCAGTTGACCCATCAGTGTAGAACATTTCGTCGCAGTTAACGTTTCGATGTTTATTGGGAAAAAATTTGAGGGTCTGCTGCACGCGGTATTGATCCGGGATCCCACGAATTACTTCTATCATCGATGTATCGAAAAACACAGTAAAATCAGAAGCATTTGATGAATTGACACGATTTGGAATACTCGAACAAAGGTTCGAATTTTGTGACATGTGATTGAATTTCAATGTCATCAAACAGGTTTGAGAATTGAGTTCGATAAACCTTTCAAAATTAAAATGTTTAATCACACGACAGTTCAAGACCTCAAATTTAATAAGAATACGAGAAGACAGGCTCCAGAAGCGGTTTTTTGATGGTAGAACTTCAGCTATGACCTCCAAACTCATCGTACACCCAACGCAAACGGGGAATATTTTATTACTTTTGGGCAATTTTTTATTACTTTTTGTGTCTTATGACTGCGCATTATACACAAAAAGTAATAAACAAAAAGTAATAAAAATTATGACGGCCACACGCTTGTATGTGTTTCTGCAGGAGAACATACAGCCAAGCACCGCAATGCATGTGTTGGCAAGACTTCACTCGCTGCATTTGTATTGATGCAACGATCTGGTTCATTTTTGTCTCCCTTCATCCACACATAATCAGAATCTCAACCGTCAACCTCAAATGTCCAATTAGAAACACTTTCGTTTCGTCCCCCAGTGTTTACTTGAAATGGAAATATGTAATACTGTCTGACCAGAGTTGCCGAAGTTGCGAATATTGTTCTGGATGGGCACGAGTTTTGTAAATTCAAACAGGTCCAAATGAGTTTCCATGAACCAATGAGTATGTGTTTTGGATAACTTGCAAGAAAGCGAATGTGTTTGTTTTTTTCTAACGCAGTTTACAGATCGTGATGTCATTTTAAGGCGCATTTCAAGTCTTTGAAATCATCAACGTTTGCATACTCTATGACGGGGAAAATGTTGCTTGGCAGCTCTTGTCATATTTTTTCGCTACTCCGTATGCATACAACAAGCGAACTAATACACGCCCACCGGATGAATTGGAGATTGAAAAAACTTGTAACATGTGCAACTTATGCGACGGTGTGTGATTTTTTTTGACTTGAGGTGGAAAGGGAGCATTTTTCGACAGAAAAAACGTTGCATGTGGTTGAAACGACCATAATTAGATAGTCGTACTCTCATAACACGTGCTAAATATATGACAGTATGTGTTGTTACTTGACTGGGGAAGAATTTTGTTGCTTTTTAAGTAATGGATTTGTTACCTAGAAGGTATTTTTGCGCTATTGCTTCTAAAGTAATAAGGAAAAGTTTTGCGTGTATGAATCGACTGCATGCAACCTAAGGCGATACGGAAACAACGATGTTGTATTCGCTCCAGTTTGATTAAATGTGTGTTTGCTACGGAGCGAAAGCAGAAACACCCGTACTCAATCACAGACAGTATCTTTGTTTGGTAAAGCCTTATAAGGTCTCCTGAGTAAAGCCTTATAAGGTCTCCTGGGAGTTCCGGCTATTGTCCGAAGAAAATTCACTCTTTGTTGGCATTTTTTCATCAGATACCTAATGTAACAACCCCAGGTGCCACCAAGATAATTGTGCACCAAAACCTAAGAAATCGTTTTACCAATCAATTGTGGCTGAAACTGAGCAAGTTCATGCTTACTAGAAAAAACTAATTTCTCTGTCTTCTCCGGAGAGAATTCGATACCTAGCTATAGAGCCCAAGCAGACAAATTGTCTAAGGTATCTAAAAATGGTCCTTGCAAATCGGCAGCATTGGCTCCTGTAACAGAGACCACGATGTCGTCTGCAAAGTGCATTCATGCCTTATCGTGCATGAATTTGCCAGACATTCGTCCATGTCATTCACATAAAAGTTGTAAAGAAAGGGGCACAAACAAGACCCATGTAGCTAATGCGAAAAGTTGCCAAATCGCCATGCGTGAAATGCATGTACTTTTCGGATAACAAATTGTGCAAAGAATTGTTCAAAATTGGAGAAAATTCTTGTCGGTGAAGTTTACCAAAAAGAATGTCAATACACGCGAAAGTTGGATGGTGTAAAACCGGTACAAAATTGTTCCTTTTTAGCGCAATTGTTGATCTGATTTGAAACCAGTACAATAATTGCGTGTTGGGCATAACGCAATCAATTCTCTAGCGTTTTTTTTAATGTATTTGGCAGCCCCGAACTACTACACTTAAACAATTTCAACTGGTATCAAGCAGCATTGCAAAGCGAGCGAAAAGCAAAACCTTTCTCCTTCTTTCTGCTTGAGAACGATACATATGCTACATTTCTCCAGTCTTCTGCTCACACGCTTTCAAGATAATCTTTCTTTTTCATGCATTACCCTGAGTAGCAGCAAGCACGCACCGACAGCATGAGTGAGACTAACAACACTGGTATCAAGTATGTACTGCACTGGTGTCTCGCTCATTTCGTAGAGCGACGTGACATCGCCTTGCGTCGCAATCCGAACCGAAAAAGAAGCGAAAGAGCAACCTGCAAATTGTATGTGATGTGTCTAGTCTCTTCGCACGTACATGGAAATCACACGAGCGAGAGAGAAATTTCTCCGTCGCTTGAAAAAAAAGCGCGTGCACACGATGACAAATAATAATTATTCACGATTTACAAGTGTTGCCATAAAAAATCGGCAACGCTTTTGTGGCTTTGTGGAATGGAAGGTTTTGCTAGTTTTGCGGTGAAGCTAGCGTTGATTACAAAATGTTGAGAAACAGAATTTTATTTCGTTTTTTTTTTTGCAAATCATTCAATGGTACTTTTTAATGACCAAATCCATCGTGATAAATCGATCGAGTATTATAGCTATTTAAATCTAGTGAGTTCACAAGTTGTTGTTTGCTGCTTGCACTGCTTCATGAGTGGCAGTCACTAATGCACTCGACGTGAGAAATAAAGTGTCGGTATATGATACATACTCTGATTTTATTCTATGTCAATGTATTCGCAATACAACTGTTGCGTTATGCGTTTCACACATTTATTGTGCGATTTCTATGGAACATTTGTGCGAATCGGGAAGACACAATGATGATACAAGACTTCAACTTTTACGAGTAGAAATGGAATCAAAAGCCCCCTTAATGTCCAAGAACCCAGACGCCATTTGTTCTTTGCAAGCATACACCAGCTGAATATCTATTGAAAGCAACCAAGAAAATCATTCGTCCATTTGATACTTCGACCATTTGATACTTCGACCATTTGATTCGACCCAGTGGCCGAAACGGTGGAGTATCATTATTTCCGTCAATTTCCGAATACAGGATAGTATTGCAATCGGCCTATAATAGTTGTGATCAAAGGCTAGTTTTCCACTAAAGACACTTTGTTAATGTGAGATCGAACAGAATTCAAATCAATTATGATCTCATGCTTACAAGCTAAAGTTAACGGCATGGGCGTCTTAGAAATAAAAACTGCGATTATTATTTGTTAATTTTATTGTTAGTTATTTGGCATTCCATTATAATGATATGGCTTGATTCACAAAGTTTCTCCAATTCACTCGGTTATTATCTGCCACTCTCCAATCTCTGGAACATCATGTACTCTCTGCCAGAACTAGCTCCACCTGGTCTACCCATCTTGCCCGCTGTGCCCCTGGTCGTCTTCTTCCTACCGGATTCCAAGCAAACACCATCTTCGCATGGTGGTTCTCCGGCATTCTTGTAACATGCCCTGCCCAGAGTATCCGTCCAGCTTTAGCCACCTTCAGAATACTGGGTTCACCGTAGAGTTGCGCTAGCTCATGGTTAATTCCTTGCCTTCATATTTCGTTCTCCTGTATGCCGCCGAAGATCGTCCTTAGTACCCGTCGTTCGAAAACTCCGAGCACTCGCAGGTCCTCTTCGAGCATTGTCCACGTTTCATATCCTTAGAGAACAACCGGTCTTATGAGTGTTTTGTACAGGTTACACTTCGTACGGGGACGCTGCATATGCCGTTTGCCGTCCGCTACCGTCGATTTGCTGTCGTGCCATGCCCGATCGCGCCGGCTGGCTTTGCCGGCGGTGGCACTACCTCGCAACACTGCGCTGCTGCATCAGCAGTTTGTGCTCTACAGAACTCTAGACGACGCGCGAGAACTCGCGCCTGCCCACCAGTTGACAGAACTGCCACTGGAATTCGGCGAGCCGGTCCAGGGTGTCGTCGCTCCAATGCCCTTTTGCACTTGACTCAGTTGATGAAGGCTCCTGGAGAATTATTGCCCCACGATGAACCACGTTTTTGCCGGTAAATAAAAGGAATTTTACCGAGGCGATACATTGTTATCTTAGCATCCATAAGGTTTTCATTGTGGAGCACATGTATCTTGATGAAGGCCTTTTGTGTGTGCTTGTCACCCACAATTTATCTGAGCTAAGGCTCTACAACCTGATCCTGTAGCGAAAGTGATCTGAAGGGATTAAGGTTGAGTCTGTGATTTACCTGGCATACGGGTCGACGCAAGACCTAGTGTAGCGGTCCAAGTCCCCTTAGACGATCCCGTTTTGCACCGTAATGTCGGAATTATTCCTGGTGATCACGTGGTTGTCGTGTCGCAATATAAAGCTCTACGGGAATGCAAATTTAGTCTCTATGGGACTGTGATTGCCCATTTTCATGCTTCTACCTTTAAGCGGGCGATTTAATTCATTTTGCGGTGATCCTTTCTGCAGCGAGCTTGCGTAAATATTTGGTTGTTGCATGCACTATATTCGCCTTTAAGTCTAGATCAGTGCTTGGGCGATATAGATTTTGATTCTAGGATAGGTTTAGCATGATGATTTAAGTCAATAAAATGATGATTTAAGTCAATAAAAAAATTAACAAAAAAAATTTTTTTGGTAGATATTACCCCTTAAGCTTTCGCTCGCCTGAAGAAAACATTCACAGTGATAATTACCTGTAAGTAATAGCGGTTGAATGAGATTTCGTCACATCCAAGCGATTCTGCGCAACTATCAAATCGTTTTCTGCCCTTACAGTAAGTTGGTGATCCCGTTTGGCACAGCTCTCCTGTTACAATTCAATTTTTTTTTCAAGTATGTACTTGTATTTGTATTGATTGTCTGCTTAGTTAGTATCTGCTAATGCTAGTGTGATATTGAATATAGGTGCATGAATATTTATTATGTAAAAATGGTATCTAACATAAATATTTTGTTATTATACAACTTATTTGAGCTTGGCAATTAAATAACTAATTTCTTTAAACGTGACAAATGTTTTCACAGGGAAAATTTTTTTCGTGCTCTGATGGATCAAAAATGCAAGAATCTGAATGCCAGTAAGTGATCACATTAACTGTTTACAGAACTAATAAATTAATGATATTTTTATGCAGTGGTACCTATCTTGTTTTTGAAGATGGTAATGTTGATAAACCTGTTTCGAAAGAAAGAGAATGGGTCAAAAATCGGTTCCACTTTGATGATGTTTCAAAAGCAATGCTTACTCTATTTACGGTTTCAACTTTTGAAGGATGGCCTGGGTAAACACTATTTTCATTTGTTTCATGAAAATAACCTAATGTCTTCATCATTTCAGGCTTTTATATGTGTCAATAGACTCGCATGAGGAGAACTCTGGACCGATACACAACTTCAGACCTATTGTTGCAGCATATTATATTATTTATATAATCATCATAGCATTCTTCATGGTCAATATATTTGTTGGTTTTGTTATTGTTACATTCCAGAATGAAGGAGAACAAGAATATAAAAATTGCGATTTGGATAAAAATCAACGAAACTGCATTGAATTCGCTTTAAAAGCAAAACCAATTCGAAGATACATTCCTAAGCATAGAATTCAGTACAAAGTGTGGTGGTTTGTAACGTCTCAACCATTCGAATACATGATATTTATATTAATAATGATCAACACTATCACACTCTCGATGAAATTCTACCGGCAACCAGAAATGTACACGGAAGTACTGGATCATCTGAACTTAATATTTACTGCTGTGTTCGCATTGGAATTTGTATTCAAGCTTGCCGCTTTCAGATTCAAGGTAATACAATAATATAGCGTTATAAATTTTATATGCAACACTTTTTTCAAAATATTTAGATTAACTTCAAAGACATACGAATTCATCCATTGAGCATTCCTTTTTGCGGTAACGAAATGGGCTACCAGTTTCATTCCTGCAATTCAAACGATAATTAATTGCGAAGTTGTTTGCAAGAAGCATAAGAACAATATCGCGCCAAATGACCTTTGGTCAAATATCGGCTATTTTTGATTTGAATGAAACTGTGCACACGTATCTGGTTTAGCAAACTAAGTATTTTTCGCTGATGGAAAGATTTATTTTGAAAAATACACGTTTTTCTTAATTTGCCCGTGAATCTCCAGGAAAAAAACATAAGTTTATTGAAATGTATGATCAATATTATACAATCCTTTCATTGGCAACAAGACAATTGGGCGAACGGTTCTCGTGGAAAGCATTAAAATGTTTCAAATGATATATTCATATATTAATAGGTTAAAATCGCGGCAAAATGCGCAAGGACAAATTACGCAAGGACTTGCATGTATGCAAGTTAAACATTTTCAGCCGAAAAAATATGTAAAAAAATTTAAAATTCTAATTAAATCATAATGCATGCTGAAAACTTTAATTTTACTTTCGTTGAATGATGTTGCCTGAAGCAGCAGCAATAGGTAAAATACACAGCAGAATTTATTTTGTATGACGAAAACACAAAAAAACTCGCATTTTCTCACAACGGCCGGCCTAGCGGAAAATTGTGAGTATGAGCGAATGTTGGTCTACTAGTGGGTCACCATTCCTGAAAATATCATTTTTGGGAATTTCCTTATAGTGGAGTAGTAGTCGAATAAGCGAACTACAAACGTATATGAGGTAAATTATTGAAAAAATCGAATTTCCCAGGATCGGCCGGCCTAGCGGAAAATTGTGAGTATGAGCAAATGTTGGTCTACTAGTGGGTCATAATTTCTGAAAATATCATTTTTGGGAATTTCCCTATAGTGGAGTAGTAGTCGAATAAGTGACCTACACACGTATACAAGGTAAATTATTGAAAAAATCGAATTTCCCAGGATCGGCCGGCCTAGCGGAAAATTGTGAGTATGAGCGAATGTTGGTCTACTGGTGGGTCACCATTCCTGAAAATATTATTTTTGGGAATTTCCTTATAGTGGAGTAGTAGCCGAATAAGTGACCTACACACGTATACAAGGTAAATTATTGAAAAAATCGAATTTCCCAGGATCGGCCGGCCTAGCGGAAAATTGTGAGTATGAGCGAATGTTGGTCTACTGGTGGGTCACCATTCCTGAAAATATTATTTTTGGGAATTTCCTTATAGTGGAGTAGTAGCCGAATAAGTGACCTACACACGTATACAAGGTAAATTATTGAAAAAGTCGAATTTCCCAGGATCGCCGGCCTAGCGGAAAATTGTGAGTATGAGCGAATGTTGGTCTACTGGTGGGTCACCATTCCGGAAAATATCATTTTTGGGAATTTCCTTATAGTGGAGTAGTAGTCGAATAAGTGACCTACACACGTATACAAGGTAATTTATTGAAAAAAATCGAATTTCTCAGGATCGGCCGGCCTAGCGGAAAATTGTGAGTATGAGCAAATGTTGGTCTACTAGTGGGTCACCATTCTTGAAAATATCATTTTTGGGAATTTCCTTATAGTGAAGTAGTAGTCGAATAAGTGACATACATACGAGTACAAGGCAAATTATTGAAAAAATCGAATTAGCCAGGATCGGCCGGCCTAGCGGAAAATTGTGAGTATGAGCGAATGTTGGTCTACTGGTGGGTCACCATTCCTGAAAATATCATTTTTGGGAATTTCCTTATAGTGGAGTAGTAGTCGAATAAGTGACCTACATACGTATATGAGGCAAATTATTGAAAAAATCGAATTACCCAAGATCGGCCGGCCTAGCGGAAAATTGTGAGTATGAGGGAATGTTGGTCTACTGGTGGGTCACAATTCCGGAAATTTAATTTTTGAGAATTTCCTCATAGTGGAGTAGTAGTCCAATAAGTGACCTACACACGTATATGAGGCTAATTATTGAAAAAATTGAATTTCCCAAGATCGGCCGGCCTAGCGGAAATTTGTGAGTATGAGCAAATGTTGGTGTACTGGTGGGTCACCATTCCTGAAAAAATCATTTTTGATAGTTTCCTTATAGTGGAGTAGTAGTCGAATAAGTGACCTACATACGTATATGAGGCAAATTATTGAAAAAATTGAATTTCCCAAGAACGGCCGGCCTAGCGGAAAATTGTGAGTATGAGCGAATGTTGGTCTACTGGTGGGTCACCATTCCTGAAAATATCATTTTTGGGAATTTCCTCATAGTGGAGTGGTAGTCGAATAAGTGACCTACATACGTATACGAGGCAAATTATTGAAAAAATTTAATTTCCCAAGATCGGCCGGCCTAGCGGAAAATTGTGAGTTTGAGCGAATGTTGGTCTACTGGTGGGTCACCATTCCTGAAAATATCATTTTTGGGAATTTTCTCATAGTGGAGTAGTAGTCGAATAAGTGACCTACATACGGGTGCTTATTACGGGAGTCACTTCACGGTGAAATCAGAGTGAAGTGAACACAATCCTATTACGGGACTCACGAAAGTGAGAAAAACGTCGCAAAGTGACATCTGCCGCGGAATCGGGGTTATTATGAGTGTCGTATCAGTGAAGTGAGAACGGAAAAAGCGACGTTTCGCGTGGAATTATTTCACGGCCATTTTGAACGGGGAAATGATTCCACGAAGATGCCATAAGTCTTAAAGTTGATTGATTTGTGACCAAATGGTAAATATTGGATTTACGATGGTAACGAAACGAATCAGAATTTGGTCCGTGCCTTAAAGCGGTCAAATTTTCATTTTTTTGCCCGATGAAAAAAATGCAAACTAGTTCGGGAAATTTTCGATACCGGAAAAAAATTTTTGTTTGATGCCGAATGTCTTAGAAATGCAGAACACTTCAAGATCTGGTGTTATCTGAAAAAACGAAAAAAAAACGACTTTCTGGGACTTAGAGATTTTTAAGCTGGGAAACAATCTCATTTCACTTGTCCTATTCTCAATTTCACTTCACTGTCAATCTCACTCCACGCAGGTGATTTTTGTCACCTCACTTGAGGTGAAATCGGGAATAGTTCTAAAAAAGTGAAGTGAGCGTGAGAGTGAAATATATTTCACCGTGAAGTGACTCCCGTAATAAGCACCACGTATATGAGGCAAATAATTGAAAAAAATTGAATTTCCCAAGAACGGCCGGCCTAGCGGAAAATTGTGAGTATGAGCAAATGTTGGTCTGCTGGTGGGTCACCATGCCTGAAAATATCATTTTTGAGAATTTCCTTATAGTGGAGTAGTAGTCGAATAAGTGACCTACATACGTATATGAGGCAAATTATTGAAAAAATTGAGTTTCTCAAGAACGGCTGGCCTAGCGGAAAATTGTGAGTATGAGGGAATGTTGGTCTACTGGTGGGTCACCATTCCTGAAAATATCATTTTTGGGAATTTCCTCATAGTGGAGTAGTAGTCGAATAAAAAAATCCCAAAAATGATATTTTCAGGAATGGTGACCCACCAGCAGACCAATATTCCCTCATACTCACAATTTTCCGCTAGGCCGGCCGTTCTTGGGAAATTCAATTTTTTCAATAATTTGCCTCATATACGTATGTAGGTCACTTATTCGACTACTACTCCACTATGAGGAAATTCCCAAAAATGATATTTTCAGGAATGGTGACCCACCAGCAGACCAACATTCGCTCATACTCACAATTTTCCGCTAGGCCGGCCGTTCTTGGGAAATTCAATTTTGCAATAATTTGCCTCATATACGTATGTAGGTCACTTATTCGACTACTACTCCACTATGAGGAAATTCCCAAAAATGATATTTCCAGGAATGGTGACCCACCAGTAGACCAACATTCGCTCATACTCACAATTTTCCGCTAGGCCGGCCGATCTTGGGAAATTCATTTTTTTCAATAATTTGCCCTTTTTTTTTTTTTTTTTAAGGGGGGATTTTTTAGTAGCTTAAGTATTTATGATAAATATTAGTAAATAATGAGTATGTGTGTCCAATCACAAATGGTGACTTCTCAACACTGTTAGAAATTTGTAATTTTAATTGTTAGGATTTGTTTGCTTTCGCAATTAGGACTTATCATTCGTAGGGATTTAAACCTACTTGTCAGAAAAGAGGAAGTAAACTTACAACTAACTTAATTGCTAACTTATTGGCTATAAAGAGAGCTTATCGTAGCAATTGAGGATTGCAACGATTTTTGTCGAAAATTGTTAATAATTTTATTTGACATAGCTTCTAATGGTTCAACACCAGTAAGTCTATGTAATTCGAGTGTACCAAACCAAGGAGGACGCTTCAAAATCATTTTCAGAATTTTATTCTGAATCCTTTGAAGCGTTTTCTTCCTTGTTGAACAGCAACTTGACCAGATCGGTACAGCATAAAGCATTGCTGGTCTAAAAATTTGTTTGTAAAACAAAAGTTTGTTCTTTAAACAAAGTTAAGAATTCCTGTTAATGAGAGGATATAAACATCTCGTATATTTGATGCACTTGGCTTGTATACTCTCAATGTGCTCTTTGAAAATAAGTTTTTTATCATAAATTAGTCCCAAGTACTTAACCTTGTCGGACCAACTTAAAATAACCCCATTCATCTTGACAACGTGATTATTGTTTGGCTTGAGGAAAGAAGCCCTAGGCTTATGCGGAAAAATTATCATTTGAGTTTTAGAAGCATTGGGAGAGATTTTCCACTTTTGCAAGTAGGAAGAAAAAATATCTAAACTTTTCTGCAATCGACTGCATATGACACGAAGACTTTTTCCTTTTACGGAAATGCTTGTGTCATCGCAGAACAATGACTTTGTGCATCCTGGAGGCAAATCAGGAAGATCTGAAGTGAATATGTTGTACAGGACTGGACCCAAGACTGAACCTTGAGGTACACCTGCTCTGACAGGAAATCTATCAGATTTTGAATTCTGATAGACAACATGCAGAGTTCGATCAGTAAGATAATTATTTAAAATTTTGATTAGGAAAATTGGAAAATTAAAAGTTTGCAATTTCGCAATCAAACCTTTATGCCAAACACTGTCGAATGCTTTTTCTATGTCTAAAAGAGCAGCTCCAGTGGAATAACCTTCAGATTTGTTAGCTCGTATCATATTAGTAACTCTGAGCAATTGATGAGTTGTGGAATGCCCATGGCGAAATCCAAACTGTTCATTTGCAAAAATTGAATGTTCGTTGATGTGTGACATCATTCTGTTAAGAATAATTCTCTCAAACAGTTTACTTATTGAAGAAAGCAAACTGATTGGTCGATAACTTGAAACTTCAGCTGGGTTCTTATCCGGTTTTAAAATGGGAGTAATTTTTGCATTTTTCCAGTATTTGGGAAAATATGCAATTTTGAAGCAGCAATTGAACATTTTTACTAAAAATTCCATTGTGCTCTCAGGGAGATGTTTGATTAGTATATTAAAGATTCCATCGTCACCAGGTGCTTTCATATTTTTGAAATTTTTAATAATTGATTTAATCTCATTCAAGTTAGTTTCAATTATTTCTGCAGGTAAAAAATTCTGGGAAGAAATTAAATCAAATTGACGTGTGACTTCATTTTCAATTGGACTCACAAAATTCAAATTTGAGTTATGAACACTCTCAAACTGCTGAGCAAGTCTTTGAGCCTTTTGTTCATTGGATACAAGAAAACGTTCACCATCTTTTAAAACTGGAATAGGCTTTGAAGGTTTCTTAAGAATCTTCGACAGCTTCCAAAATGGTTTTGAATATGGTTTCAATTTTTCAACTTTAGTCTCAAAATTTTGATTTCTCAGAAGAGTAAATCTATGTTTAATCTCTTTCTGTAAATCTTTATAAATAGTTTTAAAAACAGGGTCACGAGAACGTTGATATTGACGTCTGCGGACATTTTTCAAACGAATTAGAAGTTGAAGATTTTCGTCAATTATTGGTGAATCAAATTTCACTTGAGCCTTTGGAACAGAATAATTCCTGGCATCAACAATTGCACATTTTAATGCGTCCAAAGCGGAATCAATATTCACTTCGTTTTGCAAATCAAGCTCATTATTGAAATTTCTCTCAATATGAGTTTTGTATCTTTCCCAATTAGCCTTGTTATAATTAAAAACAGAGCTCATAGGGTTTAAAACTGATTCATGTGATAAAAAAAAAGTTATTGGAGGATGATCAGAATCAAAGTCAGCATGTGTGATCAAATCACTACATACATGACTTTGATCTGTAAGCACCAAATCAATTGTTGAAGGGTTTCTTACAGAAGAAAAGCATGTAGGACTATTCGGAGACAAAATAGAATAGTATCCTGAAGAACAATCGTTGAATAAAATTTTGCCATTGGAATTACTTTGAGAATTATTCCATGAACGATGTTTAGCGTTAAAATCGCCGATTATGAAAAATTTCGAACGATTTCTGGTGAGTTTTTGTAAATCACCTTTAAAATAATTTTTGAGCTCGCGTGTGCATTGAAATGGTAAATATGCTGCGGCAATAAATAAAATCCCAAGTTCAGTTTGAATTTCAATTCCCAAAGTTTCAATAACTTTCGTCTCAAGATGGGGAAGAGCACGATGTTTGATTCGGCGATGAATAACAATTGCAACTCCACCGCCGGAACCCTGAATCCTATCATATCTATGAACCACGTAATTAGGATCATATTTTAATTTTATGTTAGGTTTCAAAAATGTTTCTGTAATAATTGCAATATGCACATTATTTACTGTTAAAAAGTTAAAAAGCTCATTCTCATTGGCCTTCAATGAGCGAGCATTCCAATTTAATATTTTAATTGTTTTATTTAAAATCATTGCTAAATTTTAAATTAGAAACAATTTTTATAGTAAAATTTGTGCCTATTTGAATGGCTTCAAACATTGATTTTGCCTGCAACATGGCGTTCATAAGATCGAACATTGCCTGTTGCAAAAAAGAAAGTTTACCTGCCGTAATAGGCCCCAGGCAGTTGACATTAGAAAAAATATTTTCGGCAGCAATATTAGCTGGAGTGATAGGTGTACAATTATTTTCTAGCCTGTTTTGCTTACCCATATTAAAGGTCATTTTCGAACTACCAACACTAGGCGGTAGAATGTTCGAACTACCTATAACCTGTGCATAAGTTAAACGGGTATGCAAAGGAGTAGGTAAACTATGCGTCACTGGTACGCTTGGAGAATTTTGTTTTGAAGTTGGTTTTAATTGAGAAATTGAATTTTGTTTACCTTGCCTTGCCTTAACAATTGCTAAACGGACTGGGCATTGATAAAAATTTGACATATGGTTGCCGTTACAATTCGCACAGCGAAAATTTTAACTCTCTTTCACAGGACATGTGTCCTTTTTGTGAGAAGAGTCTCCACAATTAAGACATTTTTGGTCCATGTTACAGAATTTGGAACCATGGCCATAACGTTGGCAAGTACGGCATTGGGTGATATGCTTTTCACCTCCGCCATACTTCCTATAAATTTCCCGCTTTACACGCACATTATACAAAGCATGTGCTTTTTCAAAAAATTTTAAGTTGTTAACCTCATTGCGGTTAAAATGAATTAAATAATTAACAAGGGAAATTCCAGTTCTCTGACTGTTTTCGCCTCGTGATTTTTGTTTCATTAGAATTACTTGGGTAGGGGCTATGCCAAGTAATTCTGTTAAAGTAAGTTTGATCTCATCAACGGTTTGATCGTTGGTGAGACCTTTCAAGACAACCTTGAACGGCTTGGCGTTCTTGGTGTCATATGTAAAAAATTTGTACATCTTGTCAGTTAAATACTGAACGACGACCCTTTACTGAGTCGGCTAATAAGCGGCATTCACCTCTACGGCCAATTTGATAGGTAACTTTAACGTCAGAAACAAACGTTGAAAGTTCCTTTTTGAATATATTAAATTCAGAAGAAATAGTTACCACAATAGGTGGAACTTTCTCCTTTTTTAAAGATTTTATATTTTGTATAGTTTCATTATTAATAACTTCCATTTCACCAGCTTCTTGCTCAGGCAAAATATCAAAAGGATTGTCACTACAGACACTCGATGTGTCAGAAAGAGATGCCTCTCTTTTCCTCCCCGCAGCGATGCGAGGTTTCTTTTTCCGTCCAGCCATTTCAGGTGATACGAAAAAAGTTTAAAACAAATGTTAAATTCAAAAGTAGGTAGTCTTGAGAAAGACTGATGGGAAATAACTTTCAGGTAATCTTTAAAAGACACACTGACAAAACACAAACTTTGAAGCTATAGGCAGTCAAAGACCAGTCCACAAGCAACCGAAAAAACGTCTGATCTGTAGGACAGTTCAAGACGCACTGACAATAATTTGCCTCATATACGTATGTAGGTCAATTATTCGACTACTACTCCACCATAAGGAAATTCCCAAAATGATATTTTCAGGAATGGTGACCCACCAGCAGACCAACATTCGCTCTTACTCACATTTTTCCGCTAGGCCGGCCGTTCTTGGGAAATTCAATTTTTTCAATAATTTGCCTCATATACGTATGTAGGTCACTTATTCGACTACTACTCCACTGTAAGGAAATTCCCGAAAATGATATTTTCAGGAATGGTGACTCACCAGTAGACCAACATTCGCTTTTACTCACAATTTTCCGCTAGGCCGGCCGTTCTTGGGAAATTCAATTTTTTTAATAATTTGCTTCATATACGTATGTTGGTCACTTATTCGACTACTACTCCACTATAAGGAAATTCCCAAAAATGATATTTTCAGGAATGGTGACCCACCAGTAGACCAACATTCGCTCATACTCACATTTTTCCGTTAGGCCGGCCGTTCTTGGGAAATTCAATTTTTTCAATAATTTGCCTCATATACGTATGTAGGTCACTTATTCGACTACTACTCCACTATGAGGAAATTCCCAAAAATGATATTTTCAGGAATGGTGACTCACCAGTAGACCAACAGTCCCTCATACTCACAATTTTCCGCTAGGCCGGCCGTTCTTGGGAAATTAAATTCTTTCAATAATTTGCCTCATATACGTATGTAGGTCACTTATTCGACTACTACTCCACTATGAGGAAATTCCCTACAATGATATTTTCAGGAATGGTGACCCATCAGTAGACCGACATTTACTCATACTCACAATTTTTCGCTAGGCCGGCCGATCTTGGAAAATTCAATTTTTTCTATAATATGCCTCATATACGTATGTAGGTCACTTATTCGACTACTACTCCACTGTGAGGAAATTCCCAAAAATGATATTTTCAGGAATGGTGACCCACCAGTAGACCGACATTTACTCATATTCACAATTTTCCGGTAGGCCGGCCGTTCTTGGAAAATTCATTTTTTCAATAATTTGCCTCATATACGTATGTAAGTCACTTATTCCACTACTACTCCACTATAAGGAAATTCCAAAAAATGATACTTTCAGGAATGGTGATCCACCAGTAGACCAACATTCCCTCATACTCACAATTTTCCGCTAGGCCGGCCCATCTTGGGAAATTCAATTTGTTCAATAATTTGCCTCATATACGTATGTAGGTCACTTATTCGACTACTACTCCACTATGAAGAAATTCACAAAAATGATATTTTCAGCAATGGTGACCCACCAGCAGACCAACATTCGCTCATACTCACAATTTTCCGCTAAGGCGGCCGTTCTTGGGAAATTCAATTTTTTCAATAATTTGCCTCATATACGTATGTAGGTCACTTATTCGACTACTACTCCACTATGAGGAAATTCCCAAAAATGATATTTTCAGGAATGGTGACCCACCAGTAGACCAACATTCCCTCACGCTCACAATTTTTCGCTAGGCCGGCCGTTCTTGGGAAATTCAATTTTTTCAATAATTTGCCTCATATACGTATGTAGGTCACTTATTAAACTACTACTCCACTATGAGGAAATTTCCAAAAATGATATTTTCAGGAATGGTGACCCAACAGTAGACCAACATTCCCTAATACTCTTAATTTTCCGCTAGGCCGGCCGTTCTTGGGAAATTCAATTTTTTCAATAATTTGCCTCAAATACGTATGTAGGTCACTTATTCGACTACTACTCCACTATAAGGAAATTCCCAAAAATGATATTTTCAGGAATGGTGACCCACCAGCAAACCAACTTTCGCTCATACTCACAATTTTCCGCTAGGCCGGCCGTTCTTGGGAAATTCAATTTTTTCAATAATTTGCCGCATATACGTATGTAGGTCACTTATTCGACTACTACTCTACTATGAGGAGATTCCGAAAAATGATATTTTCAGGAATGGTGACCCACTAGTAGACCAACATTCGCTCATACTCACAATTTTCCGCTAGGCCGGCCGTTCTTGGGAAATTCAATTTTTTCAATAATTTGCCTCATATACGTATGTAGGTCACTTATTCGACTACTACTTCACTATAAGGAAATTCCCAAAAATGATATTTTCAGAAATGGTGACGCACCAGCAGACCAACTTTCGCTCGCACTCACAATTTTCCGCTAGGCCGGCCGTTCTTGGGAAATTCAATTTTTTCAATAATTTGCCGCATATACGTATGTAGGTCACTTATTCGACTACTACTCTACTATGAGGAGATTCCCAAAAATGATATTTTCAGGAATGGTGACCCACCAGTAGACCGACATTTACTCATACTCACAATTTTTCGCTAGGCCGGCCGATCTTGGGAATTTCAATTTTTTCAATAATTTGCCTCATATACGTATGTAGGTCACTTATTCGACTACTACTCCACTATAAGGAAATTCCCAAAAATAATATTTTTAGGAATGGTGACCCAACAGTAGACCGACATTCCCTCATTCTCACAATTTTCCGGTAGGCCGGCCGTTCTTGGAAAATTCATTTTTTTCAATAATTTGCCTCATATACGTATGTAAGTCACTTATTCCACTACTACTCCACTATAAGGAAATTCCAAAAAATGATACTTTCAGGAATGGTGATCCACCAGTAGACCAACATTCCCTCATACTCACAATTTTCCGCTAGGCCGGCCCATCTTGGGAAATTCAATTTGTTCAATAATTTGCCTCATATACGTATGTAGGTCACTTATTCGACTACTACTCCACTATGAGGAAATTCCCAAAAATGATATTTTCAGCAATGGTGACCCACCAGCAGACCAACATTCGCTCATACTCACAATTTTCCGCTAAGGCGGCCGTTCTTGGGAAATTCAATTTTTTCAATAATTTGCCTCATATACGTATGTAGGTCACTTATTCGACTACTACTCCACTATGAGGAAATTCCCAAAAATGATATTTTCAGGAATGGTGACCCACCAGTAGACCAACATTCCCTCACACTCACAATTTTTCGCTAGGCCGGCCGTTCTTGGGAAATTCAATTTTTTCAATAATTTGCCTCATATACGTATGTAGGTCACTTATTAAACTACTACTCCACTATGAGGAAATTCCCAAAAATGATATTTTCAGGAATGGTGACCCACCAGTAGACCAACATTCCCTAATACTCTTAATTTTCCGCTAGGCCGGCCGTTCTTGGGAAATTCAATTTTTTCAATAATTTGCCTCAAATACGTATGTAGGTCACTTATTCGACTACTACTCCACTATAAGGGAATTCCCAAAAATGATATTTTCAGGAATGGTGACCCACCAGCAGACTAACTTTCGCTCATACTCACAATTTTCCGCTAGGCCGGCCGTTCTTGGGAAATTCAATTTTTTCAATAATTTGCCGCATATACGTATGTAGGTCACTTATTCGACTACTTCTCTACTATGAGGAGATTCCGAAAAATGATATTTTCAGGAATGGTGACCCACTAGTAGACCAACATTCGCTCATACTCACAATTTTCCGCTAGGCCGGCCGTTCTTGGGAAATTCAATTTTTTCAATAATTTGCCTCATATACGTATGTAGGTCACTTATTCGACTACTACTCCACTATAAGGAAATTCCCAAAAAATGATATTTTCAGAAATGGTGACGCACCAGCAGACCAACTTTCGCTCGCACTCACAATTTTCCGCTAGGCCGGCCGTTCTTGGGAAATTCAATTTTTTCAATAATTTGCCGCATATACGTATGTAGGTCACTTATTCGACTACTACTCTACTATGAGGAGATTCCCAAAAATTATATTTTCAGGAATGGTGACCCACTAGTAGACCAACATTCGCTCATACTCACAATTTTCCGCTAGGCCGGCCGTTCTTGGGAAATTCAATTTTTTCAATAATTTGCCTCATATACGTATGTAGGTCACTTATTCGACTACTACTCCACTATGAGGAATTTGCCTCATATACGTATGTAGGTCACTTATTCGACCATTACTCACTATAAGGAAATTCTCAAAGGAATGGTGACTCACCAGTAGACCAACATTTCCTCATACTCACAATTTTCCGCTAGGCCGGCCGATCTTGGGAAATTCAATTTTTTCAATAATTTGCCTCATATACGTATGTAGGTCACTTATTCGACTACTACTCCACTATAAGGAAATTCCCAAAAATGATATTTTCAGGAATGGTGACCCACCAGTAGACCAACATTCGCTCATACTCACATTTTTCCGCTAGGCCGGCCGTTCTTGGGAAATTCAATTTTTTCAATAATTTGCCTCATATACGTATGTAGGTCACTTATTCGACTACTACTCCACTATGGGGAAATTCCCAAAAATGATATTTCCAGGAATGCTGACCCACCAGTAGACCAACATTCGCTCATACTCACAATTTTCCGCTAGGCCGGCCGTTCTTGGAAAATTCAGTTTTTTCAATAATTTGCCTCACATACGTATGTAGGTCACTTATTCGACTACTACTCTGCTATGAGGAAATTCCCAAAAATGATATTCTCAGGAATAGTGACCCACCAGTAGACCAACATTCGCTCATACTCACAATTTTCCGCTAGGCCGGCCGTTCTTGGGAAATTCAATTTTTTCAATAATTTGCCTCATATACGTATGTAGGTCACTTATTCGACTACTACTCCACTATAAGGAAAGTTCTCTTTCTTTGTTCATGAGAAATACCAATAAATTGTGGAGTAATGGCCGTTTCCCCGAAGCGCTGTTTTTTCGCAGAGGTTCACGGTGTTCACGATAGAGACCCAGCAGGTCAACTGCAATAAAATACTAAAATTATTTCATTAGTTTACAAGTTTACCGGGTATATAAATTTCAGTTCAAATGGGAACGTTTTTCCCGAAAAAAAAATGTTTTGAGCGCTGAAAATTGCATTGAAAAATATAACAGGAGAGTTGTGTGCAAAGCCACGACCGCAAGGTTGAAGTATAATACTTTTACAAGAATGATAACCCGGCTGCTTGCGTGTCAGTCATTTTTTCTAGTAAATAAACGTTGACTAATCAGATCAATCGAATTTCGCGCTTCAACAAGGATTGACCATTTTCAGTAATATAGTAAGTTGCTCGTTATGGTTGGGGTTTGACAATTTTTAAATTCTGAGATGAAATTTTTTTGGATGTCGAGCTCATGACTGAACGAAAAGATAATTCAGTACGTTCTGAGACACGAAGATGAAGTAAAATTTATAACTTTTACAAATTTTAAAATGTGAATTAACTCATTAGAAAATATTAACTCTTCAATCAAGTTTTTATTTCATCCTGAGAAGGACAATTTGTTGTTCATTTTAGTATCGGATAAGATGCCGATCACATCTTTGCGATATCACTGACAGTGTGAATAAAATATTCCTGGTGATAAAATAAACAGTGAAAAACTGATTTAACACTCAAAACTAGACGGCTCTAAAGGCTGTTGTCAAAATGAGACAACTTTTCATTGAATGCATTTACTAGTGCCCACTATAGCACAGAGACTGTATTTCACTAAAGTGCCTCACTGCATCAGCCGCTATCGATGCTGAGATCCGCTGCAACTAGTGCGCTATCCATAGCCATGCCACAGTTATGACCGCTATACGCTGCAATTGGTATCCACTGTCCCTGCATCAGCTGACCCAGCTGCTATCGTTGCTGGAATCCGCAGCAACTAGTGCGCTACCCATTGCTACGCCACAGCTGTGGCCGCTTTCTGCTAGTGCTGCTGCTAAGGGAGGACGACTGCTGTTGTCGTTGTCTACAACTATTATGAGTGGCTTCGGCTTAAACAAGCTCTTATATAGGTCAAATAGCATGTTTTAAATTGCAAGGTATATGATTCTGTCGACCGTGCTTGGGAAGCAATCATATGACGACCAATCAAAGGTCGAATTTTTCGTTTTGACAAGGCTTGACTATTTTCAATGGTACAATAGTGTGAATAATAAAATTACAATTCTCTTTATTTGGGAAGAATCTTATAAGATTTTCCAATCTACTGCTGCAAGAACGAAGGAAATCCATCGAATAATAACCGATTTATTAGCATTTGAAATTGGACATATTTTTCACTTTTTTCGGTTTTAGATTTTCATTTCACATCCCTATGTAGCCGAACTTCCTGAGAGAAGTATTCTACTTCAAAAATATGCCCATAGTGTTTTGACACCCCTTCTGCTTTTGGAAGGAAGGGGTGCCATACAAATGAAACACAAATTTCTGCTCATCTCGAAAACCAACCAACTAAATGGAGGCAGATGAAAGTTTTTAGAGGTAACAAATATGTGCATAAAGGTTTTACACCCATCCCTCTTCAATAAGGGAGAGGTCCCATACAAATGAAACACAAATTCCGCGCAGCTCAAGAACCAATCAAGAAAATATAACCAAATTTGGTATGTGAATGTTTTTAGAGGTAACAAATATGTCCATAATGGTTCGACGCCCTTTCCTTTTCTGCAAGCACATCTTCCTGCCCAAATTTCTGCACATCTCGCGAACTAATCAACCTAATGGTTTTTGGTGGTAATAAATATGTTCGATAATCGACCTCAGGCAACATTTTGGATTGCAAGATGGCAACATCCGGTTTCTAAAAAAAAAGGCCGATTTACATCCAATATAATAATATCCGGATCTAGAATGATACACAGGGGCTAAAATCGACCACAGATACCATTGACCAAATACCACACATGTATCTGTGTCGTATTAATTGATATTTTTCGGTGAACAATTACAAAACATTTCTTACTTTGCGTGACGTTTCGGCCTACTGTTGCATTTCAGCCATCTTCTGACGCCTGCAATTTTATTTATAAAACAAACATTTTTAAAAAATACATTAAAAAAAAACATAAAAACGTTTTGTCATAATTGTCGCTTTTTTTCTTTCACAACTCACAATTCGATCGCCGCAGCTTTTCGTCACCTCTTTCAGCGCCGCACGATCAGGTATCACTGTCTGGCGGATGTGCTGTGATGCTGTGTCGATCGTCGCATTTGTTTCCTCTCCACCGTCCGCTGTTTGTGCCTTGCCGTAGCTTTACCACAAGCGCATTGTAGTTGGTGTTGAACGTTCCGCACTCACGCTGGAGGTTCACCGCGTTGCGTTCGCCAACCAACTTGATGTGGAATGTCTCTGCTGTGATTCTGCTTTCCTGGTCAACAATACGTTCTAGGATCGTCACTTTTTCGAAATCAAACACATGTCCGTCACCTAGCGTGTGTTGTGTCAGGCCCGTTCGGTTGTCTTTGCGTTTGATGTCATTTTTATGCTCTCCTATTCCTGGGTCCAACTTTCTGCTCGTCTGCCGAACATACATTTTTACATCTCCAGTTCCACAGGGGATAGAATATACAACATTTTTTTGTTGCCCTGGTGGAATGGTATCTTTGAGTTTGCTGAAAATAACGTCTTTTACTTTATTTTTGGGTTTGACGGCTAGTGTCAACCCGTTCTTTTTGAGCGTTTTTTGCAGTTTCTCACTCAAGCATGGAACATACGGCGTCGTAACATATTTGGTCTCCTCTTTTTCACCATTATTTTGCAGTCCGTTGTAGTGTTTGTGTACCCTTTGTGCCAGAACATTTTGGACGAACCACTCAGGATAGTTGTTGCATTTAAGTATATTTTTGACCTTTTTTATCGCCTGTGGACGATTTTCCGCATCAGTCAATTTGATTGCTCTGTCCACAAGGGCCACTGCCGTGTTGCGCTTATGCGTAAATGGGCTTTCAGAGTTGAAGTCCAAATACCGTCCTTTCCCCTGTTTGGGTAACCAGACATGATGTTAACTAGAAGAAACGGAATTGTGGAGAAGAGCTGGTTACCCAAACAGGAGAAAGGACGGTATTTGGACTTCAACTCTGAAAGCCCATTTACGCATAAGCGCAACACGGCAGTGGCCCTTGTGGACAGAGCAATCAAATTGACTGATGCAGAAAATCGGCCACAGGCGATAAAAAAGGTCAAAAATATACTTAAATGCAACAACTATCCTGAGTGGTTCGTCCAAAATGTTCTGGCACAAAGGGTACACAAACACTACAACGGACTGCAAAATAATGGTGAAAAAGAGGAGACCAAATATGTTACGACGCCGTATGTTCCATGCTTGAGTGAGAAACTGCAAAAAACGCTCAAAAAGAACGGGTTGACACTAGCCGTCAAACCCAAAAATAAAGTAAAAGACGTTATTTTCAGCAAACTCAAAGATACCATTCCACCAGGGCAACAAAAAAATGTTGTATATTCTATCCCCTGTGGAACTGGAGATGGAAAAATGTATGTTGGGCAGACGAGCAGAAAGTTGGACACAAGAATAGGAGAGCATAAAAATGACATCAAATGCAAAGACAACCGAACGGGCCTGACACAACACACGCTAGGTGACGGACATGTGTTTGATTTCGAAAAAGTGACGATCCTAGAACGTATTGTTGACCAGGAAAGCAGAATCACAGCAGAGACATCCCACATCAAGTTGGTTGGCGAACGCAACGCGGTGAACCTCCAGCGTGAGTGCGGAACGTTCAACACCAACTACAATGCGCTTGTGGTAAAGCTACGGCAAGGCACAAACAGCGGACGGTGGAGAGGAAACAAATGCGACGATCGACACAGCATTACAGCACACCCGCTAGACAGTGATACCTGATCGTGTGGCGCTGAAAGAGGTGACGAAAAGCTGCGGCGATCGAATTGTGAGTTGTGAAAGAAAAAAAGCGACAATTATGACAAAACGTTTTTATGTGTTTTTTTAATGTATTTTTTAAAAATGTTTGTTTTATAAATAAAATTGCAGGCGTCAGAAGATGGCTGAAACGCAACAGTAGGCCGAAACGTCACGCAAAGTAAGAAATGTTTTGTAATTGTTCACTGAAAAATATCAATTAATACGATACATATGAAGTAACGGTGATTATACCAACAAACAAATACCACACAATATGAGTGTTTCTTTAACCAGAATGACGCTCAGAGGCCATAAACTGTTTCCTAATGCCATTTTGAACCCAAGATGGCGACTTCCGGTTTCTGAAAAACTGCGGCAAATGACCAAATACCACCCAATAGGGGTATTTCCAGAATTGTTATGACGCACTGAAGCCACAAATCGACCTCAGACAACATTTTGAATTGTAAGATGGCGACTTCCGGTGTCTGGAAAACAGCCGAAAATGACCAAATACCACCCAATATGGGTGATTCTTTAACTAGAATGACGCTCATAGGCCAATAACTGTCTCCTAATGCCATTTTGAAATCCAAGATGGCGACTTCCGGTTTCTGAAAAACAGCCGAAAAATTCACGATGGCAACTTCCTTTTTCTAAACACGGACAAAAATAGCCGATTTCCATACAATATGAGTATCTTCGTAACCAGAATGATACACAGGAGTTCGAATCGACTACAGACACCATTTTGAATTCGAAGATGGTGACATCCGGTTTCTGAAAAACAGCCGAAAATGACCAAATAACACCCAATATGAGTATTTCCGGAATTGTTATGGTGCACTGAAGCTACAAATTGACCTCTGACAACATTTTGAATTGTAAGATGGCGACTCCCGGTGTCTGGAAAACAGCCAAAAATGGCCGAATATCATCCAATATGAGTATCTCCGCAACCATAATGATGCACAGAAGCTAAAAATCGGTCACAGACACCATTTTGAATTCAAAGATGGCTACTTTCGGTGGTTGGCAAACAGCCGAAAATGACCAAATACCCTTCAATATGAATGTTTCTGGAGCCAGAATGACACCCGGAGGTAAGAAATTTATTTCACATGCCATTTTGAAGTTCAAGATGACCACTTCCGGTTTCTCAAAAATAGCCCCAAGTGACCAAATAACACCCAATATGGGTATCTCCGGAACCAGAATGATGCAAGGAGCTGAAAATTGACCTCAGACACCATCATAAAATGTAAGATGGCAACTGCCGGATTCTGAAAAACGGCCAAAAATGGACTGTTTCCATACAATATGAGTATCTTCGTTACTAGAATGATACACAGGAGCTAGAATCGACCACAGACACCATTTTTAATTCTAAAATGGCGACATCCGGTTCCTGGAAAACAGCCGAAAATGATCAAACAACACCCAATATGGGCGTTTATTAACCCAGAAAAACGCTCAGGTAGACCTGTGCGCCGACCATATCATCGGCGGCGGTGGCGTAGAAAAATTATTACCTCGGCGGCGATCGGCGCGCAGGCGTGACGTCGTGGGTATTTATCGGTGGTGGCGGCGGCGGCGTGTACCGGCGTGACACTAATTACCACTTCTAAAATCTTGCGTATAATGTGTACACTCTCATGTTCGATTTTTTTATTTCAACATAAATAAATGAAAATATGTTCATCCGGGTTAACAGGATGTCTTAAAAAGTAATAAGAATGGTTTAAAATCGTGTGGAGAAACAATTTGACAACCAGTAAACAAATGACTATCGGAAGCGCGCCGACTCAAAATCATCGGCAGCGGCGGCGTGCGTAAAAGTGTCGGCGGCGGCTGCGCGGCGTGTCGGCGCACAAGATTACGCTCAGGGGCCAGAAATTGTCTCCAAATGCCATTGTGGAATTCAAGATGGCGACTTACGGTTTCTGGAAAATAGCCTACAGTGATTAAATACCACCCAATACGAGTATAACTGGAACCATAATGATGCAAGGAGCTACAAATTGACCTCAGACACCATTTTGAATTGTGAAATGGCAGCTTCTGGGAAACAGCTGAAAATAACCGAATACTACTACATATGGATATGTCCGTAATCGAAATGATGTAACGAAGCCAAGCATTGACCCTGGACACCATTTTGAATTCGAAAATGACCACTTACCGTTTCTGGAAAACAACGAAAATAACTGAAATGCACCCAATATATTTCCGGAATAGAGGTGATCTACAAAAGCCAAATATCAAGGATGTTGTCATTCCGATAAAACCAATCATTCTTGTTTAGTTTAGTTTAGTTTATTTGATACATGACGTAAGACAAGTCTTTTTATGTGTCATTAACGGAATAAGAACGAGTATAATAATTTCCAGCGTTACAATTATCTAGGACTACAGTCTAACTTATTAGCTATTAAAATGAATTCAAGCAGCTCTTTTATACATTACTTCCGAAGTTATTTGCTTTAACTCACTTGGTTGTGCATTCCAATGCACCACACCTCTCACGAATAATGTATTACTGTACAACGAAGTCCGATGAGTTAGAACTATGAAATTCCGCGTGCGAGATCCTTGCAGAGCTGTTAATTTGTCGTAGAGATACGATGGACACTGACGTTGAATTAGCCTCTGAATGTAGATGCACGCCCTCAACGTGTAGAATTTACGAAAGGGACATCCGAGTTAATATTTTGAAGATGACGGACTGAGGTGAAACAATTTACTTTAAACACGTAGTGAGCACAATCGTTTAAAGCAACTTCTAGTTTTGACAACAAAGCTGTGTGCATACTTAAATGAATAACATCCCCAATAAAAACTTATTTTCAAAGAGCACCTTGAAAGTATACAAGCCAAGTGCATCAAATATATGAGATGTCTATATCCTCTCATTAACAGGAATTCTAAACTTTGTTTAAACAACAAACTTTTGATTTACAAACAAATTTTTAGACCAGCAATGCTTTGTGCTGTACCGATCTGGTCAAGTTGCTGTTCAACAAGGAAGAAAACGCTCCAGAGGATTCAAAATAAAATTCTGAAAATGATTTTGAAGCGTCCTCACTGGTTTGGTACACTCGAATTACATAGACTTACTGGTGTTGAACCATTAGAAGCTATGTCAAATAAAATTACTAACAATTTTCGACAAAAATCGTTGCAATCCTCAATTGCTACGATAAGCTCTCTTTATAGCCAATAAATTAGCAATTAAGTTAGTTATAAGTTTACTTCCCCTATTCTGACAAGTAGGTTTAAATCCCTACGAACGATAAGTCCTAATTGCGAAAGCAAACAAATCCTAACAATTAAAATTACAAATTTTTAACAATGTTGAGAAGTCACCATTTGTGATTGGACACACATACTCATTACTTACTAATATTTATCATAAATAGTTAAGCTACTAACAAATCCCCCTATAAAAAAAAATAACATCCCCAAAGATGAAGTGAAAAATTATAAGCGTTTTAAGCAACTTCAGTTTAATGTTTTGTGGAAGATCGGGTGTAGTAGCTCGCAGTGTACGTAGCCTAGCATAAACTTTACCGCACTGGTGGGACACTGTTTTGTCCCAGTGAAGATTACTTTTGAAAAAGATGCCCAAATTGTTCGCATGATCGGTAAACTGAATTTGATTTCCTTCTAAATAGATCTGCAATTCTGCTGAAACTAAACGACGGTTGGTTCCGAACAACATTGCTTTCGTCTTCGCGTGATTCAAACTAAGTGAATTTCTTGAAGCTCACCATGCAACACGTTGTATATTTTCGTTGAGCAGTGCCGCAGCTGTGGTGGGATCAGGATGGATAGAATACAGTTGAACATCATCAGCAAACATCTGGATACGACAATGTCTAAGCACACCTGGAAGATCATCAATGTAGAGTGAGAAGAACAGGGGGCCGAGTACAGATCCTTGTGGGACTCCAGAAGTAACAGCTATAGCGTCTGACAAAATATCATTGCAAAAACAGTCTGCTCTCTACCAGTAAGGTATGACCGAACAAGGAGAACAGCTGATGAATCGAAGAAGAATCGCACTCTAAGATTCTGGCATAAACGTTGATGAGATACTGTATCGAAAGCTTTGCTAAAATCTAACAGCAACATTACAGCCACACTTTTTTCTGTCCACCGCAGCAGAAATATTATCAAACACTCTCAATAATGCTGACTTAACTCCTTGCCCTTGTCGAAAACCTGCTTGATGATCGGAAACAAGGTGGCCAGAAGATAAAAATGCGTTGATTTGCCTTTTTTATATTTTTTCAAATACTTTAGATAGGACACAAAGTAAGCTTATTGGACGAAGATTCTCAATCGATTTAATATTCTTCTTTTTACGTAGCGGAATGATTTTCGCGCATTTCCAAGCACAATGGGGAAAATAATTTTTTGGAGAAGTTGTCCGATCCGGCAGCGTTCGACTTTATTTCGTAGAAAGCATTAACCACTTCGTGAACGCTTATCGGTTGAAATCGAAAATCACCTTCGTAGTGTGAATTTTCAAAACTATTTTGTACGTCGTTTGTAAAGTGGCTTGCAAAACTGACGTTGATCACATTCGGGTCATAAGGATGATCGTCATGAGTTACAGAGTTACCAACTCCAAGTTTTTTTACCTTCCTCCACAGGCTAGTGGGTGATTCATCAGAAACAAGCGTTGCGCTAAGATGATCAACTTTAGCTCGGTTAATAAGTGTATTTGCTCTATTTCGTAGCTGCTTATAGATTGCCCTTTTCCGATTTCTCCACTCCAAAGATGCAATTTTCCAATCGCCATATGCCATATCCCTCTCCACACGCAAAAGTTGGATGGTGCGAAACCAGTTCAAAATTTTGCGTTTTTAGCGCAATTGTTGATGTAATTCGGAACCAGTACAATGATTGCGTGTTGGGCATAACGCAATTATTGCTCTAGCGTTGCTCCAATGTATTTGGCAGCTCCAAACTACTACACCTAAACAGTTTCAACTGGTATCAAGCAGCATTGCAAAGCGAGCGAGAAGCAAAACCATTCTCCTCCTTTCTGCTTGAGGTCGAGACATATGCTACGCTTTTCAAGTCTTTTGCACACACGCTTTCGAGATACTTTTTCTTCTTCATGCATTCCTCTGAATAGCAGCAAGCACGCACCGACAGTATGAGTGAGACTAACAACACTGGTATCAAATCAAGTATGTACAGCACAGGTGTCTCGCTCATTTCGTGAAGCAACGAGATCCAAGATGGCGACTTCCGGTTTCTGAAAAACAGCCGAAAAATTCACGATGGCAACTTCCTTTTTCTAAAAAACGGACAAAAATAGCCGATTTCCTTACAATATGAGTATCTTCGTAACCAGAATGATACACAAGAGTTCGAATCGACCACAGACACTACTTTGAATTCGAAGATGGTGACATCCGGTTTCTGGAAAACAGCCGAAAATGACCAAATAACACCCAATATGAGTATTTCCGAAATTGTTATGGTGCACTGAAGCTACAAATTTACCGCTGACAACATTTTGAATTGTAAGATGGCGGCTCCCGGTGTCTGTAAAACAGCCAAAAATGGCCGAATACCATCCAATATGAGTATCTCCGCAACCATAATGATGCACAGAAGCTAAAAATCGGTCACAGACACCATTTTGAATTCAAAGATGGCTACTTTCGGTGGTTGGCAAACAGCCGAAAATGACCCAATACCCTTCAATATGAATGTTTCTGGATCCAGAATGACACCCGGAGGTAAGAAATTTATTTCACATGCCATTTTGAAGTTCAAGATGACCACTTCCGGTTTCTCAAAAATAGCCCCAAGTGACCAAATAACACCCAATATGGGTATCTCCGGAACCAGAATGATGCAAGTAGCTGAAAATTGACCTCAGACACCATCATAAAATGTAAGATGGCAACTGCCGGTTTCTGAAAAACGGCCAAAAATGGACTGTTTCCATACAATATGAGTACCTTCGTTACTAGAATGATACACAGGAGCTAGAATCGACCACATACACCATTTTTAATTCTAAAATGGCGACATCCGGTTCCTGGAAAACAGCCGAAAATGATCAAACAACACCCAATATGGGTGTTTCTTAACCCAGAAAAACGCTCAGGTAGACCTGTGCGCCGACCATATCATCGGCGGCGGCGGCGTAGAAAAATTATTACCTCGGCGGCGATCGGCGCGCAGGCGTGACGTCGTGGGTATTTATCGGTGGTGGCGGCGGCGGCGTGTACCGGCGTGACACTAATTACCACTTCTAAAATCTTGCGTATAATGTGTACACTCTCATGTTCGATTTTTTTATTTCAACATAAATAAATGAAAATATGTTCATCCGGGTTAACAGGATGTCTTAAAATTTTTTGGAGAAGTTGTCCGATCCGGCAGCGTTCGACTTTATTTCGTAGAAAGCATTAACCACTTCGTGAACGCTTATCGGTTGAAATCGAAAATCTCCTTCGTAGTGTGAATTTTCAAAACTATTTTGTACGTCGTTTGTAAAGTGGCTTGTAAAACTGACGTTGATCACATTCGGGTCATAAGGATGATCGTCATGAGTTACAGAGTTACCAACTCCAAGTTTTTTTACCTTCCTCCACAGGCTAGTGGGTGATTCATCAGAAACAAGCGTTGCGCTAAGATGATCAACTTTAGCTCGGTTAATAAGTGTATTTGCTCTATTTCGTAGCTGCTTATAGATTGCCCTTTTCCGATCTCTCCACTCCAAAGATGCAACTTTCCAATCGCCATATGCCATATCCCTCTCCACACGCAAAAGTTGGATGGTGCGAAACCAGTTCAAAATTGTGCGTTTTTAGCGCAATTGTTGATGTAATTCGGAACCAGTACAATGATTGCGTGTTGGGCATAACGCAATTATTGCTCTAGCGTTGCTCCAATGTATTTGGCAGCTCCAAACTACTACACCTAAACAGTTTCAACTGGTATCAAGCAGCATTGCAAAGCGAGCGAGAAGCAAAACCATTCTCCTCCTTTCTGCTTGAGGTCGAGACATATGCTACACTTTAAACGTCTTTTGCACACACGCTTTCGAGATACTTATTCTTCTTCATGCATTCCTCTGAATAGCAGCAAGCGCGCACCGACAGTATGAGTGAGACTTACAACACTGGTATCAAATCAAGTATGTACAGCACAGGTGTCTCGCTCATTTCGTGAAGCAACGAGATCCAAGATGGCGACTTCCGGTTTCTGAAAAACAGCCGAAAAATTCACGATGGCAACTTCCTTTTTCTAAAAAACGGACAAAAATAGCCGATTTCCATACAATATGAGTATCTTCGTAACCAGAATGATACACAGGAGTTCGAATCGACCACAGACACCATTTTGAATTCGAAGATGGTGACATCCGGTTTCTGAAAAACAGCCGAAAATGACCAAATAACACCCAATATGAGTATTTCCGAAATTGTTATGGTGCACTGAAGCTACAAATTGACCTCTGACAACATTTTGAATTGTAAGATGGTGACTCCCGGTGTCTGTAAAACAGCCAAAAATGGCCGAATACCATCAAATATGAGTATCTCCGCAACCATAATGATGCACAGAAGCTAAAAATCGGTCACAGACACCATTTTGAATTCAAAGATGGCTACTTTCGGTGGTTGGCAAACAGCCGAAAATGACCAAATACCCTTCAATATGAATGTTTCTGGAGCCAGAATGACACCCGGAGGTAATAAATTTATTTCACATGCCATTTTGAAGTTCAAGATGACCACTTCCGGTTTCTCAAAAATAGCCCCAAGTGACCAAATAACACCCAATATGGGTATCTCCGGAACCAGAATGATGCAAGGAGCTGAAAATTGATCTCAGACACCATCATAAAATGTAAGATGGCAACTGCCGGTTTCTGAAAAACGGCCAAAAATGGACAGTTTCCATACATTATGAGTACCTTCGTTACTAGAATGATACACAGGAGCTAGAATCGACCACAGACACCACTTTGAATTCTAAAATGGCGACATCCGGTTCCTGGAAAACAGCCGAAAATGATCAAACAACACCAAATATGGGTGTTTCTTAACCCAGAAAAACGCTCAGGTAGACCTGTGCGCCGACCATATCATCGGCGGCGGCGGCGTAGAAAAATTATTACCTCGGCGGCGATCGGCGCGCAGGCGTGACGTCGTGGGTATTTATCGGTGGTGGCGGCGGCGGCGTGTACCGGCGTGACACTAATTACCACTTCTAAAATCTTGCGTATAATGTGTACACTCTCATGTTCGATTTTTTTATTTCAACATAAATAAATGAAAATATGTTCATCCGGGTTAACAGGATGTCTTAAAAAGTAATAAGAATGGTTTAGAATCGTGTAGACAAACAATTTGACAACCAGTAAACAAATGACTATTGGAAGCGCGCCGACTCAAAATCATCGGCAGCGGCGGCGTGCGTAAAAGTGTCGGCGGCGGCTGTGCGGCGTGTCGGCGCACAAGATTACGCTCAGGGGCCAGAAATTGTCTCCAAATGCCATTGTGGAATTCAAGATGGCGACTTACGGTTTCTGGAAAATAGCCTAGAGTGTCCGATAAAACCAATCATTCTAGTTTAGTTTAGTTTAGTTTATTTGATACATGACGTAAGACAAGTCTCTTTATGTGTCATTAACGGAATAAGAACGAGTATAATAATTTCCAGCGTTACAATTATCTAGGACTACAGTCTAACTTATTAGCTATTAAAATGAATTCAAGCAGCTCTTTTATACATTACTCCCGAAGTTATTTGCTTTAACTCTCTTGGTTGTGCATTCCAATGCACCACACCTCTCACGAATAATGTATTACTGTACAACGAAGTCCGATGAGTTAGAACTATGAAATTCCGCGTGCGAGATCCTTGCAAAGCTGTTAATTTGTCGTAGAAATACGATAGACACTGACGTTGAATTAGCCTCTGAATGTAGATGCACGCCCTCAACGTGTAGAATTTACGAAAGGGACATCCGAGTTAATATTTTGAAGATGACGGACTGAGGTGAAACAATTTACATTATACACGTAGTGAGCACAATCGTTTAAAGCAACTTCTAGTTTTGACAACAAAGCTGTGTGCATACTTAAATGAATAACATCAAATGCATCAAATGCATCAAATATATGAGATGTCTATATCCTCTCATTAACAGGAATTCTAAACTTTGTTTAAAGAACAAACTTTTGATTTACAAACAAATTTTTAGGCCGGCAATGCTTTATGCTGTACCGATCTTGTCAAGTTGCTGTTCAACAAGGAAGAAAACGCTCCAGAGGATTCAAAATAAAATTCTGAAAATGATTTTGAAGCGTCCTCCTTGGTTTGGTACACTAGAATTACATAGACTTACTGGTGTTGAACCATCAGAAGCTATGTCAAATAAAATTATAAACAATTTTCGACAAAAATCGTTGCAATCCTCAATTGCTACGAAAAGCTCTCTCTATAGCCAATAAATTAGCAATTAAGTTAGTTATAAGTTTACTTCCCCTATTCTGACAAGTAGGTTTGAATCCCTACGAACGATAAGTCCTAATTGCGAAAGCAAACAAATCCTAACAATTAAAGTTACAAATTTTTAACAGCGTTGAGAAGTCACCATTTGTGATTGGACACACATACTCATTACTTACTAATATTTATCATAGATACTTAAGCTACTAACAAATCCCCCTATAAAAAAATAACATCCCCAAAGATGAAGTGAAAAATTATAAGCGTTTTAAGCAACTTCAGTTTAATGTTTTGTGGAAGATCGGGTGTAGTAGCTCGCAGTGTACGTAGCCTAGCATAAACTTTACCGCACTGGTGGGACACTGTTTTGTCCCAGTGAAGATTACTTTTGAAAAAGATGCCCAAATTGTTCGCATGATCGGTAAACTGAATTTGATTTCCTTCTAAATAGATCTGCAATTCTGCTGAAACTAAACGACGGTTGGTTCCGAACAACATTGCTTTCGTCTTCGCGTGATTCAAACTAAGTGAATTTCTTGAAGCTCACCATGCAACACGTTGTAGATTTTCGTTGAGCAGTGCCGCAGCTGTGGTGGGATCAGGATGGATAGAATACAGTTGAACATCATCAGCAAACATCTGGATACGACAATGTCTAAGCACACCTGGAAGATCATCAATGTAGAGTGAGAAGAACAGGGGGCCGAGTACAGATCCTTGTGGGACTCCAGAAATAACAGCTATAGCGTCTGACAAAATATCATTGCAAAAACAGTCTGCTCTCTACCAGTAAGGTATGACCGAACAAGGAGAACAGCTGATGAATCGAAGAAGAATCGCACTTTAAGATTCTGGCATAAACGTTGATGAGATACTGTATCGAAAGCTTTGCTAAAATCTAACAGCAACATTACAGCCACACTTTTTTCTGTCCACCGCAGCAGAAATATCTTCAAACACTCTCAATAATGCTGACTTAACTCCTTGCCCTTGTCGGAAACCTGCTTGATGATCGGAAACAAGGTGGCCAGAAGATAAAAATGCGTTGATTTGCCTTTTTTATATTTTTTCAAATACTTTAGATAGGACACAAAGTAAGCTTATTGGACGAAGATTCTCAATCGATTTAATATTCTTCTTTTTACGTAGCGGAATGATTTTCGCGCATTTCCAAGCACAATGGGGAAAATAATTTTTTGGAGAAGTTGTCCGATCCGGCAGCGTTCGACTTTATTTCGTAGAAAGCATTAACCACTTCGTGAACGCTTATCGGTTGAAATCGAAAATCACCTTCGTAGTGTGAATTTTCAAAACTATTTTGTACGTCGTTTGTAAAGTGGCTTGCAAAACTGACGTTGATCACATTCGGGTCATAAGGATGATCGTCATGAGTTACCAACTCCAAGTTTTTTTACCTTCCTCCACAGGCTAGTGGGTGATTCATCAGAAACAAGCGTTGCGCTAAGATGATCAACTTTAGCTCGGTTAATAAGTGTATTTGCTCTATTTCGTAGCTGCTTATAGATTGCCCTTTCCGATCTCTCCACTCCAAAGATGCAATTTTCCAATCGCCATATGCCATATCCCTCTCCACACGCAAAAGTTGGATGGTGCGAAACCAGTTCAAAATTGTGCGTTTTTAGCGCAATTGTTGATGTAATTCGGAACCAGTACAATGATTGCGTGTTGGGCATAACGCAATTATTGCTCTAGCGTTGCTCCAATGTATTTGGCAGCTCCAAACTACTACACCTAAACAGTTTCAACTGGTATCAAGCAGCATTGCAAAGCGAGCGAGAAGCAAAACCATTCTCCTCCTTTCTGCTTGAGGTCGAGACATATGCTACGCTATTCAAGTCTTTTGCACACACGCTTTCGAGATACTTTTTCTTCTTCATGCATTCCTCTGAATAGCAGCAAGCACGCACCGACAGTATGAGTGAGACTAACAACACTGGTATCAAATCAAGTATGTACAGCACAGGTGTCTCGCTCATTTCGTGAAGCAACGAGATATCACCTTGCGCGTCGCAATCCGAACCGAAAGAGAAGCGAAAGAGCAACCTGCAAATTGTATGTGATGTGTCTAGTCTAGTCACTAATACACTCGACGTGAGAAATAAAGTGTCGGTGTATGATACATATTCTGATTTCATTCTATGTCAATGTATTCGCAGTACAACTGTTGCGTTATGCGTTTCACACATTTATTGTGCGATTTCTGTGCAACATTTGTGCGAATCGGGAAGACACAATGATTGTACAAGAATTCAACTTTTGCGTGCACTATGGCTTTGCGGATTTCTTCATTTAATCATGAATTGTACCGCTTGTGACGGTGAACTGTTCGTAGTGGAATACAAGAATCATGAACAGATGTTAAATTTCTTTTGAAAAATTCCACGAGTTGATTGCTGTCAGTCAACGAATAGAAAATTTCCCAGGGGATATTCATGATTCCCCTGCGTAGTTCATCACTATTAAAATTCACGTAATCGCGATAGGTGGTACTGTGTTGGATCGATTTGTTGAGTGGATGTCCATGCTAAATAAACTAAATACCAGATCATGTTTTGATAAGCCAGGAACACCAACTTGATGGAAACCAGTGTAAACATCCGGGCGATTGGTAATTGGTAATTGGAGATCCTATGACTTCCAACGAATATGTAGCAAGGACATCTCTTGAGAGTTCTCTTCTTGAACTTCTTCGTATCCAGTCAGTGTTATAGTGTCCAACAAGTAGGCAATGTGCATACGATGAAAAAACCGCAGCTAACTCGCTATCCAGAAAACCAGCTACATCACATTCAGGTGGATTGTACACAGTCGCTAACAACAATGGCATGTTATTAATAATCAGCTCAACAGCCAAACATTCAGTTTTGAAGTGTGAGGTAGCACTAACTGTTGATGTATATATTATTTTACAAGAAATGCCTTCACGAACGTAGACAATAATTCCCCCGCCTCGTTTGTACACACGATAGTTTCGTATAACACGGTAGCCAGGTATAAGGACTGCTTGATCAGAAATCGAATCACTGAGCCATGTTTCAGTAAAGCAAGCAACAGAAATTTTGGAGTTAACGAGTAAGAGTTTAATTTCCTTCAACTTGCAGAAACGTCGGGCGCACAGTCTCTGGACGTTAGCATGGCACAGGTTAAATTTATCGTCATTAAGAATCGTGTCCATTACTATTCTTGGTATAGTGTGTTGTGAGAGTGTGGTGTTATCCGTTATCGACATCAGGTTTTATAAGGGAAGCAATGTATATATATGAGCTGCTTAACGCTATTTTTAATCCTAGTTATAAACATTTCAAATACAATTTTCAGGTATACAAATAAATCTTTACACAAACAAACAGTTTAAAAGCATACATTACATCGATGACAGTTGCTCAACAGAAGTAACAGGAATAAAAGGGCCATCAACTGAAGTCTTCACATGCACCGTGCCTAGTTTCGTCGAAACAGCAGCCAATTTGTTATCACGACGTAGTTTCAACGCAGTGCGCTTGATTGTCCTTGCTTTCACAGTAAGATTTTCGTTGATGTAGATTCGACGCTCAGATGATAAACCAATATGTGATAACCTCCGGTCACATTTCGCAAGGTACAGTGAATAGAACTCGTCTCTTAAACTGGTCGCAGTGAATTGTAATAAAGTGAAACATCTATCACCATCGGAGAGCCTGCCGGAGTGTAACCGTTTACAGTGGATGTGTGAAACTTTCAGCTCGTCGAATCCAATCGCCTTGGCAATACAATGTATGTAATTCTGCAGGTTTTCATTTGGTAGATACGGTGTACCATCGGCAATCAGCTCTGATCTATTCTCGAAACGGCGAATGTCTTCGGTAACATTATCGATGCGATTATTAGCTGCATTTACAGACTGACGGACAGTTTCATGTTCACTATCACAGGTTCCCTTCAATGAGTTTATGTCAAGTTTGATATCGTCAATCTGCTGCTGGAATTCCTCTTTCATATCGTCCAATCTTGCATTAAGCTCAGCCTTGAATAAGTCAATTTTTGAGTTGGTTTCGTCAAATCGTTTCAACAACATTTCCACCGCGATATCCAGAGTGTAAATAGCCACTGCCGGGCTCGCATCTGGTCTTTGGCGTTTAGTTTTGCGCTCATCACACATTGTATATCAGTTTGGTTATGGAGGCACTACCAGTTCGAAACAGTCGATCTCACAGAACAATAGCGTATATTTTCAGCAGCAAACAGCTTTGTAGACAGAATATTTGCACCGCGAAAAAGCACCGAATCGAATGTAATCGGATCGAGCTAACACTTTACGGTTATTAAAAAGGCGTTAACATTATATTTAATGAATGTAGTATCCACGGAAAAGATCGTTATATGCTTTTTAACGCTTGTTATATGCGCCGACTATTCACTGGTAGATCTAAACTGTGGCATGGTTGCCAGAAGGATTTTAAACGATATAAACAAATCGCAAGGAATCAATGAATTTGAAATGATTAAAATTATTAAATTAAACAGTAAATAGGCATGACGAAGTTTGCCGGGTCAGCTAGTTAAAAATAAAGACAGACGCCTCAGCAGCTGTTCAAGCACATATAGAAAAAATTCTTAAAGAAATATTCAGTAGCATTTCTAGCGTCGCCAGCAGCAACGAAGCGAGTACCGAGGAGATAAAAATTCCATATCATTACTTTTTGACACACCTTCGGGCACCTCAGCAACTTTGGAAGCGGTGGCCAAATCGGCAGCAACAGCAGCAATAGCAACAGTAACCTCAATTACAACAAGTGCAGCGACGGACTCAACGAAATATTCGCTGCCTCTAAAAATGACTTAGCTGAATCGCATGCTGTACTTACATGTGACGTTAAGTCCTACATGGAAGAATTGGCAAAAATACCTGCACCCGTACATGTCCCACCGAAAACGAACTCCCCGTTTATCCCACCGCAAGCTTTTCATAAACTGGACAGTAGTGAAGAATCAACTTCTGGCTGGCGCTTCATAAGAAGTAAAAAAATATGGAAATATGACTGGTCACAATATGACGCAAAGCAGCGTTTACTTCGTCTGCAGGAAAAAATGAACACAAGGCCAAACAAAGGCGAAAGCAACGGTAACAGCACAACCACATTTTTAATCACATCCACTGTATCAACAACAATAACAACAAAAACATTATCAGTAGCACAAGCAACAACACTAGCCACATTGCGTTTGTGGATTGGGGTATCAAGACATTGAACACGTGGTTTGAGTGTGTGCTGAATTTCGCGGCGCCAGATCTCTACTTTTAGATACCCTCAAGGCCCGAGGAATACAGCCCTATGTGCCGGTTCGTGATATCCTCGCTCAGCGAAACTTGCCATACATGCTACATATTTATAGCTATTTGGAGAGCATCAAGGTGCCCATTTAACAGCGAAACGAATCTCGGATAAAAATAAAACATATTAGTTTTAGTATTAGATTTAGCTTCAGCTCGTAGTCGGCAGCGAGGATAAAAAATTTGCCTTTAGTTCATAAGATATTTTAGACCATAAGGCATTAATTTGTATTGTGCCGTGTCAAATAAATGTTGTCTGAACAAAAAAAAACACTAGCCGCAGTCATAGGAACAACAACAACTACAACAGCAATAGTTACATCGAAAATAACAACAATATCAACAACTGCAGCAACAGCAACGAAACTGGAACCATTACGCAACGCAACCCAACACTTTTACCTTTACCTCTTGACAAGGAATTATTGGCCGCAGTACGCATACAATTTTCTGGACAACCAAACAAAGTCGTCAGAACAAAAATCATCAACTTTCAAAAAGGCGAAACAATCAACCCGTACAGAACTGAAAAGGTCCGCACTGGCCAGACTGAAAATGCAAACAACAATAATAGCGACATCAGCAACAACAACACAACGTCAACACCCACACGAGAGCCAAACTGGACCCAATGCGGCTTTCTATAGTGCGCTTAACGCAGCAGTCAACAAACGGCGATGGGCGCTTTTTAAAGGCTAGACTCCGTGACCCGAATATAATGAAAATCGCCTGCCTGTACCTGGCGTTCATAAACGACCAGCAACCAACAGTATGTGTAGATGGTTATACATCCACTAGTATCCGAATGCTGTTAGCTTCCGAAGGACTATCAGTAAGCACCGAACATCCGCTGCGCATTTTCCAGAAAGTTTACCAGGAATACGGACTTTCACCCTCGGAAGCAAAAGCTGACCTAAAGACGTACAGGACCTTTCTACTTAGCGACCGGACACATCGGCTGCAGCAATTTCGCGTAAGTCACGTAAATTTTCACAAATAAAGACGCCTAATTTGGAAAGAAACAGTGTAAGTATACATAGACAATTTTCACATTCCACACAGAATGCAATAGCGACACCCTCTTTGAAGGAAGAAAGTATTAATTTAATTGAAAATATGTCACATTCTGAACAGAATGCTAAAACGACATTCTCTTTCGAGGAAGAAAAAACTATTTTGAGTCTACTTAGCGACCGGACACATCGGCTGCAGCAATTTCGCGTAAGTCACGTAAATTTTCACAAATAAAGACGCCTAATTTGGAAAGAAACAGTGTAAGTATACATAGACAATTTTCACATTCCACACAGAATGCAATAGCGACACCCTCTTTGAAGGAAGAAAGTATTAATTTAATTGAAAATATGTCACATTCTGAACAGAATGCTAAAACGACATTCTCTTTCGAGGAAGAAAAAACTATTTTGAGTCAAAATATTTTTCCAAAAACTTCTTCGAACGGGCAACAGAATGTGACTGAAATACTGGTATACTGCCAGAATTTCAACCGCATGAAAAGTCCAGCCAAGATGAAGGAAATTCATCAAAATCTATTATTTTATTTTTTTTTATTTGATAATTTTACAATTATGTGATGTAAGGCTTTTGCCTTTTTTGATTATCACAAAAAGAATTTATTTATGCTATCTACTACTTACTTAAAAACTAAACATTTTAATTCCTAAAGGCATTGGAATTTACAAGCGACTAAAGTACATTGTTGAGGTGAAGTAGTAAATCCTGTTTGAAAGTTTTCAACGAACGAGTTAATTTAATTCTAATAGGTAGCCGATTCCAGTTACCAATACTTGTAACAAAAAATGATTAGCCATAATAAGAAGAGCGATGTTGCGGGATCAAGAAGCTCATAGTCCGACTATGTCTGCATGGAATTAATTTATCGCGTAAATATTCGGGGCTAGTCATGTTTATCAATCGAAACATTAAAAGACAAGAACGAAATTTGTAAAATTGAGAAAAAGAGCAACCAATTAGGTTACTATGCAGATGAGGAACACTAGAGTAACGTGAGAGATTGTACACATACCGTACACACGCATTGAAAGCGACGCGAAGTTTGTTCATTGAACTACAACTGACATTGTTGCAACAAGTGAAGTGAGGAAGCACAAGTGTTTTAAAGAGCCTGATTTTAGTTGGCGAATCTAGGTGTCTAGTAACAACCCCATAGATTTTTCTGCTTTGAAAATTCATTTGACTATCCCAATTTAAATTGTTTTTAAAAATGACGCCCAGATTTTTTGCCTGATCCACAAATTCAATGGGTTCACCATTTATATGGTTAATAATATCATCGATGGATTCTCTGGATTTATTTATCAATAGAGCCTTAGTTTTAGAAGAATTTATTGATAGCATATTTCTGCAAGACCATTCATAGACATTGTGCAAGTCGTGATCAATTAATTCTTCTAGCAATTTCTGAATGACTAGTGAATTTAGAAAGGCATAAGTGAAGCTGAACATCGTCTGCAAACATATGTACAGAACAGTACTTCAATACGGATGGTAAATCATTGATGAAGATTGTAAAAAGAAGTGGGCCAAGAATAGAACCTTGAGGTACACCAGATTTAATTGGTTCAAACGATGACAGAGAGCTATTGCAAAACACAGCTTGAAAGCGATTTTCTAGATATGATCTTATTAGGTTTGCGGCAGAGTTAGAGAACTGGAAAAAATTAGTCAGTTCATGTATCCATTTTGGATGGGATACCCTATCGAATGCCTTGGCGAAATCAATCAGTAGAAGAACAACAAAACCTTTCTTATCTATTGTTTGAGAGATATCATCGTGCACTTTAAGCAATGCAGTACTATGTACTATGATTTTTTCGAAAGCCCGACTGAGAAGGAGTCAAAAGGTTCATTTCATTGATGAAGCTTGAGATCTGAGTAAAGATAAGTTTCTCGAAAACTTTTGAGAATGAGCAGAGAAGGCTAATTGGGCGAAGATTCGACAAGGAAGAAGAGTTGCTTTTTTTCTTGATGGGAATAACTTTAACACGCTTCCATATGTTTGAATATATTGCAGTGTTTAGAATAGAGTTAAAAATATGTTTGTATATCGGTAAAGCCAGAGGAAAACATAATTTTCAAGAATCTGATAGAGATATTGTCTAATCCTATAGCATTTGATTTAACAGAAAACATTGCATTTATAATTTCATGATCTTCAATCAATCGGAAATGAAAACCACTAGAATTTGATTGTAACATACGGACACTTCTTGATTCGGGAATAAAGTTTGAAAAGAAGTAGCTATTTATATATATCATCAGCACTAAAATTTTCACAGCCATCTGACGATCTCGATTTACCAGCCCCGAGTCTCTTAATGTTGTTCCATAGCATCTTCGGAGGAGTATTCAAGTTGATAGAACGTTTTTCATAGTTGTCTTTCGCTTTACGAATCAAAGAATTAACTTTATTTCGACCACGCTTATATTTTAGATCATTAGCAGGGCATTTATTTCTTTTCCAATCTCGATTCCGATCCGATCAATAATAGCGAGCTCGATTTCAATTGTAAACCATGAATTACTCTTGACCTTGGAACGTCTTAGCGGGATAAAAGAATCATGGAGATAACAAAATCTATCATTGAAGCATTCGATTAATGAATTCGGGTTACTAATTGATAAATATTTATTCCAATCAAATTGGTTGAATGCCGATTGCAATAATGCAGCATCAAAATTTTTATAGTCGCGATAAAGAGTGGGCTAGTTAGGTTGAGAACGAATATCGAGCGAAAAGAATATCAAGTCGTGCCTTGAAACACCATTGAACGATACTTGATCATGCCTAATAACTCTATTTGGAGAATCAGTTATCAGTAAGTTAAGGAGGGAACAGCCGGTTCGGTGATAAAAAGTAGGCTCAGAGTTTACACAAGTATATGATGTACTAGAGATAACATCGCTGAACGCTTGTTTTTTAGCATTACTTTTCAACAGATCAGTATTAAAATCATCAAGGAAAAACGTAGATTGGTACCGTAAACTGGGGTGACTCTGATCACTTTTTTGATTGAATCTTAAATATTTTCAGAATACACTGAAAAAAAAAAATTGTTTAAAATTTTTAAAATAAGTACTGGCATGCATTGAGAAAGATTCAGTCACTACTTCAAAAGTTTAGCAAAATTGTTGCTGTTTTTCAATATGCTTCAAAAATTTTACACCAATCATAATTCCGGGGTGACTTTGATCACTTCATCATTTTGATGAATTTGAGGTAACACTTTGCTACTTTCACTAAATTAAACAGCCTAAAACGACTTAAACGAGTTCATAAATACGGAAAGCAATTTGGGGGCCGTTCACATTCTACGTGAACAGTTTATGTTGGCGAATGTCCAAGATTTATACAAAATTTTTAGAATATATCTAAATGATTATCCATTGAGAGGGATGGTGGTCTAAAATCATCAAAAATTATTCCACGTGTAATATGACTTATATAATTGTCCAAATTTGCATGTTACTTCACGTCTTGGGTTTTTGTTAAGAAGACATATGTAATACACTGTGGAGATCATTGGGAATCAACATTGCCTTTGAGGAAAAACATGTAAAAATAACAACGAAATGCATTGTTATAATATTTGGTTATCTTAAGAACTTATCTGGGAACAAAATAAAAAAGCTTTACGTATTGCATCTTGTTGTTTTAAATCTGCTTGAACCGATTGTTTGTATACAAAAAAAAACGCCAAAAATACACTTCATTTTCAATTAATATTTTAGCATGAAAAACACTCTTCAAATAGCAGGAAATGCATGAATAGTAGCAATGCAGACACATATACACACAATCAGCGAAGATTACGACAAATCCCGAGCACTACGAGCGCTTTTTGCCCTTCTCCTAGAAAGGTATAGCAATCACTCGCAAAACCGAAAGTATAAAAGTGCTCCAAAGGGCCGAATGGCATATATCACTCGACTCAGCTCGACGAGCTGAGCATTTTCTGTATGTGTGTGTGTATGTGTGTGTGTGTGTGTGTGTGTGTGTGTGTGTGTATGTGCAGATTTTTATTCTCACTCACTTTTCTCAGAGATGGCTGGACCGATTTTCATGTAATCAATTGCAAATGAAAGTCATAATTCTGTGCCGAACACGCATCAGTATCGGACGTGTGATCGGTGATCGCTCCGATAGAATATAAAATAAAAGACGTGTGAACAAGTGTTGGCATTGTTTGCCTGGTCGAGTGAAATAAATCCGGGTTCAAGGTCGCGCCTTTGTGCAACTGTTTCGCATCGTGACTACCAGCTGGTGCGTAAGCCGATTTGGCTGCTGGCTGAATTGTGCTACAGCAGTGGACGAGACACAAAAGAGGAAAAAGAAGAAGCCATCAGTTGACAGTTGAGTTGTATCGCTGTGTGGAGTGATCTCACACCTGGCTCGCTGCTGGTGGCTGTTTGGTGCTGCTGTATTGGTCTGCTGGCTGTAACGGCTGCAACTTCGAACGATCGGACAACCAACCTTACTGGAAGGGAGAAGTGAAAAGGTACGTGCTCTTGTCGGCAATAGTGCGCTAGACTTAGCGGGATGGATGTAGATCCCTCGCCTCCCGCGCCACCATCCCCGAACCCCTCTGACCCTGACCCTTCTGTTACCCCCTCCCCTGTTCATTCTTCAGTCCCCCCTCGCCCCAGGCTTTACCCAGACGGAGCCCAGGGCAGCTATACTGTCTATTTTCGGCCAAAGGCGGGACCGAAATCGAAACAGTTGAACCTCTTGCAGATTTCTAAAGACCTGACGAAGGAGGACAAGGGCGTGACCGAAATTTCCAAGGTCCGGCCTAACAAGCTCCGTGTCGTGGTCAGTAACCTGAAAGAGGCCAACGATATAGCTTGCTCTGAGCTCTTCACACGCGAGTATCGCGTTTACATACCCGCACGAGACGTGGAGATCGACGGTGTCATAACCGATTCGAGTCTGTCCGTCGAGTGTATACTGGCAAGTGCCAAAGGGTGCTTTAAAAACAAAACCTGTCCCGATGTAAAGGTGCTCGACTGCAAGCAATTGCGGTCAGCATCGATCATCGGCGGCAAAACAGTATACACCCCGTCAGACTCGTTTCGAGTTACGTTCGCCGGGTCAGCGCTACCAAGCCACGTCTCGGTCCACCGGGTTCGTCTCCTTGTGCGATTATATGTGCCTCGCGTCATGAACTGCCTGAATTGTAAGCAGTTAGGCCACACCGCCGCCTACTGCTGCAATAAGGCACGTTGTGGCAAGTGTGGGGAGAATCATGCGGATGATTTCTGCAGTAAAAATGCTGAAAAATGCATTCACTGTGGGGAGAGTCAGCATGAGCTCTCGACATGTGCGGTGTACATGCAGCGCAGGGATAAAATGAAGAGGTCTCTCAAAGAGCGTTCGAAGCGTTCTTACGCTGAGATGCTGAAGAAGACCGTTACCACTTCTCCCATTACATCAAACCCTTATGATCTGTTGTCCTCTGATGAAACCGATTCTGACGATTCACCAGCGGGAACATCTTACGCCAATCCTGGGGAGTCTAGAAAGAGGAAAAATATTTCCTCTCCTAAACTTCCCAGAAAAGGTCCTAAGATTTCTCAAAGTGAAATGAAAGTTACAAGCAAACCAAACAGTGCCGCGGAAAAACCGAAGCAAACTCCTCCTGGGCTTGCTGCCAGGAACATCTAAAACCCCAGTTGTTCCTTTTGCACATCCAGTTGATGAAACAAACTCTGGGTTAGTGAAATTTTCTGACATTGTGGACTGGATTTTTGAAACTTTCAATGTACCCGATCCAATTTAATTTTTCTTACAGCATTTCTCCCAACAGTTAGATCATTTTTGAAGCAGTTGACTGCCCAATGGCCCCTCCTTGCAGCAATTGTATCCTTCAAAGCCTAATTCTACTGCGTATATGAAGGATTCTATCTCTGTTTTACAGTGGAATAGTAGAAGTATTTTACCAAAAATTGATTCGTTTAAAGTTTTGATAAATAAAAACAAATGCGATGCATTTTCCCTTTGTGAAACTTGGCTTACTTCAAATATTGATCTCAACTTCCATGATTTTAATATTATTCGCCTTGATCGAGACACCCCATATGGAGGAGTACTTTTAGGGATTAAAACGTGCTATTCTTTCTATCGTATTAACCTCCCTTCGATTCCAGGCATCGAAGTTGTCGCATGTCAAATGACAATACAAGGTAAAGAGCTTTGTATTGCCTCAATATATATTCCTCCCAGAGCACAGGTTGGGCAACGGCTGCTCTTTGATTTAATAGAACTTCTTCCCTCGCCACGTTTGATTTTGGGAGACTTCAACTCTGATAACCGCTCCTCTTTAATCTATAACCTTTGCGATGACTTCGACATGACTATTTTAAACAACGGCGAAATGACACGTATCCCGAAACCTCCAGCGCGCCCAAGCGCTTTGGATCTATCCTTATGTTCGACGTCGCTACGGTTGGATTGCACATGGAAGGTAATCCTCGATCCTCACGGTAGTGACCATTTGCCTATTCTTATTTCAATTAATAACGGGTCAACTCGCATGCGACCAGTTGACATTCCGTATGACCTCACACGGAATGTCGATTGGAAGTTATACGAGGAAATGATTTCAAAAGCGGTCGATTCGATTCAACATCATCCACCACTTGAAGAATACAACCTCCTCGCGGGCTTGATTCTCGACGCCGCGTTGCAAGCCCAAACGAAGAAATATCCCGGCGTAACGATTAAAGAACGGCCTCCCACTCCGTGGTGGGACCAAGAGTGCTCCGATGTCTACACGCAAAGATCCGACGCGTTTTTGGCCTACCAGAAGGGAGGTATACCTGGCGACTATTTACGGTATTCGGAGCTTGATGCCAAGCTTAAAAGCTTGGCTAAAGCAAAGAGACGCGGATATTGGCGTCGGTTCGTGAACGAGACGTCGAGGGAGACATCGATGAGCACTCTTTGGAACACAGCCCGAAGAATGCGGAATCGCGTAACGGTCAACGAAAGCGAGGAGTCTTCAAGTAGATGGATATTTGATTTTGCCAGGAAAGTATGTCCGGACTCTGTTTCTGAGCAAAATATTGTTCGTGATGTGTCTCCGGGCCACGACGCGATAGAATCACCTTTTACGATGGCAGAATTTTCAGTTGCCCTCCTGTCCTGTAACAATAACGCGCCTGGGTTAGATAGAATCAAATTCAACTTGTTGAAGAATTTACCCGGCAATGCCAAGAGGCGCTTGTTGAACTTGTTCAATAAGTTCCTGGAGCAAAACATTGTACCGCAGGATTGGAGGCAAGTGAAGGTGATCGCCATCCAAAAACCAGGGAAACCAGCTTCTGATCACAACTCTTATAGGCCGATTGCAATGCTATCCTGTATCCGGAAATTGATGGAAAAAATGATACTCCGTCGTTTAGACCATTGGGTCGAATCAAATGGCCTACTATCGGATACTCAATTTGGCTTCCGCCGTGCCAAAGGGACGAATGATTGTCTTGCGCTGCTTTCAACAGATATTCAGCTGGCGTATGCTCGCAAAGAACAAATGGCGTCTGCGTTCTTGGACATTAAGGGGGCTTTTGATTCCGTTTCTATTGACATTCTTTCGGGCAAACTTCACCGACAAGGATTTTCTCCAATTTTAAACAATTTTTTGCACAATTTGTTGTCCGAAAAGCACATGCATTTTACGCACGGCGATTTGGCAACTTTTCGCATTAGCTACATGGGCCTTCCCCAGGGCTCATGTTTAAGCCCCCTTCTTTACAACTTTTATGTAAATGACATCGACGAATGTCCGACAAATTCATGCACGATAAGACAACTTGCAGACGACCGTGTAATCTCTGTTACAGGAGCCAAAGCTGCCGATTTACAAGGACCATTGCAAGATACCTTGAACAATTTGTCTGCTTGGGCTTTACAGCTAGGTATCGAATTCTCTCCGGAGAAGACTGAGATAGTAGATTTTTCTAGGAAGCCTGAACTTGCTCAGCTTCAAACACAATTAATGGGTAAAACGATTTCTCAGGTTTTGGTACACAAATATCTTGGTATCTGGTTCGACTCTAACGGCACCTGGGGTTGTCACGTGAGGTATCTGATGAAAAAATGTCAACAAAGAGTGAATTTTCTTCGTACAATAACCGGACAATGGTGGGGAGCCCATCCAGGAGACCTTATAAGGCTTTACCAAACAACGATATTGTCTGTTATTGAATACGGGTGTTTCTGCTTCCGCTCCGCAGCAAACACACATCTGATCAAACTGGAGCGAATACAATATCGTTGTTTGCGTATCGCCTTAGGTTGCATGCAATCGACCCATACGATGAGTTTGGAGGTCTTAGCTGGAGTACTACCATTGAAAAACCGCTTCTGGAGCCTGTCTTCTCGTATTCTTATCAAATGTGAGGTCTTGAACCGTCCCGTGATTGAAAATTTTGAAAGGTTAATCGAACTTAATTCTCAAACCCGTTTTATGACATTGTATTTCCATCACATGTCCCAAAATATTAACCCTTCTTCGAATATTCCAAATCGTGTCGACTTATCAAATACTTCTGATTCTACTGTGTTTTTCGATACATCCATGAAAGAAGAAACTCGTGGAATCCCGGATCATTTACGCGTGCAGCAGATCCCCAAATTTTTTTCCAATAAATATCGAAACATCAACTGCAACAATATGTTCTACACTGACGGATCACTTCTTGATGGGTCCACTGGCTTCGGTATTTTCAATAACAATTTAACCGTCTCCCATAAGCTCGATAATCCTGCTTCTGTTTACGTCGCAGAATTGACTGCAATTAAGTACACCCTAGGGATTATCGAAAAAATGCCCACGGACCATTATTTCATCTTTACGGACAGTCTCAGTTCCATTGAGGCTCTCCGATCGATGAAAGATGTTAAGCACTCTCCGTATTTCCTGGGGAAAATACGGGAACATCTGAGTGATTTATCCGAAAAATCGTTTCAGATTACCTTAGCGTGGGTCCCTTTTCACTGCTCGATATCGGGCAATGAGAAAGCGGACTCTTTGGCTAAGGTGGGCGCAACAAACGGTGATATTTATGAAAGACCAATTGCTTTTAATGAATTTTCCGCACTAGTACGTCAGAATACGATCATCAGTTGGCAAAATGCTTGGACCAGAGGGGAATTGGAAAGGTGGTTACATTCCATAATCCCCAAAGTATCGACGAGCCCGTGGTTCAAGGGGTTGGATGTAGGTCGGGATTTCATTTGCGTGATGTTCCGGCTTATGTCCAATCACTATAGATTTGACGCGCATCTCCGTCGTGTTGGGCTCGGGGAAAGTGGTATCTGTGCCTGTGGTGAGGGTTATCACAACATAGAGCATGTGGTTTGGTCATGCCCTGTACACCGTGACGCCAGGTCTAAATTAATAGCTTCCCTGCAGGCCGAAAGTAGGCAGCCGGCTGTTCTTGTTCGTGATGTCTTGGCGAGCCGTGACCTATCCTACATGTCCCTTATATACGTTTTCCTGAAATCCATCCACGCCCCAGTTTAATCCTATTCCCTTCCGCCTACATCCAACCAAACGACAAGAACACGTTAAGACCCCGGATCCGGAAACAGCAACTAGACCCGCACGATACTCTCAGGTCCCGAGGGAGACAACCCAATATGCCAGTAATATCTTGGCCCAGCAGCGGAACATATTCAATATGCTGCTTACCTATGGCGATGGAAAACCATCAAACAGCAAATCAGTGCTTTTAATGCAAAACATTCTAGCTTTAAGTTAGATTTAGTTTCAGCTCGTAGTCGGCAGCGAGGATAAAAAATTTGCGCTTAGTTATTAAGATACTTTAGAAAGTAAGCTACCAGATATAATTGGCGCCGTTAAACATTATTTGTGCCGTGTCAAATAAATTATAGATGAAAAAAAAAAATTGCAAATGAAAGGTCTTGTTGCCCCATAAGACCCTATTGAATTTTATTGTAATCGGATTTTTAGTTTAGAGGTTATGTTTAAAAATGTGCAAATCATGAAACATCAATATCCCTGAAACTACACAACCGATTTGAACAAAATTGGTCTCAAAAGAACGGGCTACCTAGAAAACCCTTAAGTTTTGAATTTCATAAAGATTGAACATGTGGTTCAAAACCTATGAAAAGAAACGTGTTCTGAAGACTGTTTAATCTCACTCATGTTTCTCAGAGATGGCTGTACCGATTTTCATAAAATCAGTGTCAAATGGAAGGTCTAATTGCCCCGTAAGATCCTATTGATTTGTTTTGCAATAGGACTGTTACTTTGCCTGTGGGGCCATCCACATACCACGTGGACAGATTTTTAACGATTTTGACCCCCCCCCCTCCCCCTCCATGGACAACTGTCCATATAAATTTTGAAAAAATTGTATGAACCGTGGACATAAGCCAACCCCCCCCCAAAGCTGTCCACGTGGTATGTGGATGGCCCCTGTTGTGTTTAAAAATGTGAAATCCAGCTATGCAAAGGAACATATTCCGAAGACTACTTGGACTCACTCACTTTTCTCAGAGATGGCCGACCCGATTTCCACAAAATTAGTGTCAAATGAATGGTCTAGCTGCCTCAGAAGACCCTATTGAGTTTTACTGTAATCGAACTGTAACTTCATTTATAATGTGCCGACTTGTGAAAATTACGAAACTTCATTATCTCAGAAACTACACAACCGATTTGATTATTATTATCAGATGAGCGGGCTAGTTAAGGGTTAACTGATGAATTATGATTGAACACGTGGTTTCAAAGTTTGGCTGCTCTACACGCTCCCATTTCATTTGATTATAATCGAACTTAAGCAACCGTTATGTATTAAATTGTAAATAAAACAACGAAAGTCTATTATCTCAAAGATTACATGACTTATTTGAACATAACTAGTGTCATACGAACGAGTCATCTCTCAAACTTACAAATAACAAACTTCATAACAATTTGATATGTGGCTCAAAAGTTATGGAGAGAAGAGAAATTCAAAGACTATTTAAAACTATACCTGCTTTGATCGATATATGTGGCCTCAACATAATTTAAATATGGTGTCGTACTATTTGAACGTTCCAAGTTCATTGATTCCTTGCGGTTTGTTTGAAGTCTGCAAATGCACGACGAATTGGCCATAGGATATGATCAAAGTCATAAAACAAATCGTTTGAAATGATTGGTTTTATCGAAATGACAACATCCTCGTCTTTTGGCTTCTGTACATCGCCTTAATTCTGAATATATTCTTATGGGGTGGCATTCTGTCATTATCAGCAGACTTTCTGGCATCAATCTGACACCGGAAATACCCATATTGGGAGGTATTTTTGGTTGTTTTCCAGAAACTAAAAGTGGTCGTCTTCAAATTCAAAATAGTGTCCAGGGTCAATGTTTGGTTTCTATGCATCATCACGTTTACGGCAATATCCATATTGAGTATTATTCGGTCATTTCCGACTGTTGCCTATAAGTTGCCATTTAGCAATTCAAAATGGTGCCTGAGGTCAATTGTTAGCTCCTTGCATCATTCTGGTTCCAGAGATACTCATATTGGATAGTATTTGTTTATTTGAGGCTGTTTTTCACAAACCGGTAGTCGCCATCTTGGATTGCAAAATGGTATTTAGGATACTGGTTAAAGAAAAACTCATATTGGGTGATATTTGGTCACTTTGGACTGTTATTCAGAAGCCGAAAGTCGTCATTTTGGACTTTAAAATTGCCTGTGAAATCAATTTCTGTCATCTGGGCGTAATTCTGGTTCCGAAAACATTCATATTGGTATTTGGTCATTTCCGGCTGTTTGCCAGACACCGGAAGTCACCATCTTAAAATTCAAGATTGTGTCTGTGATCAATTTTTAGCTTCTGTGAATCTTTCTGGTTCCAGAAATACTAATATTCAATGGGAATCGTTCGTTTCAGGCTGTTTTCCAGAAACCGGAAGTTGCCATCTTACAATTTAAAATGTTGTCTGAAGTCGATTTGTGGCTCCAGTGCATCATTGCGGTACCGGAAATACCCATATTGGGTGGTATTTGGTCATTTGTCGCTGTTTTTCCGACACCGGAAGTCGCCATTTTGGATTTAATAATGGAATTTGGAGACAATTTCTGGATTTTGAACGGCATACTGGTTAAAGAATAACTCATATTGGGTGGTATTTGGTCATTTTCTGCTGTTTTCAGAAACCGGAAGTCGCCATCTTAGAATTTAAAATGCTATCTGTGGTCGATTTTAGCTCCTGTGTATTATTCTAGATCCGGATATTATTATATTGGGTGGAAATCGGCCATTTTCGGCTGTTTTCCAGAAACCGGAAGTTGCCATCTTACAATCCAAAATGTTGTCTGAGGTCGATTATGGAACATATTTGTTACCACTAAAAAAAATTAATCTGCCAATATGGTTCCATTTAGTTGATAAGTTCACGAGATGTGCAGAAATTTGTGAAGAAACATGTACTTCCAGAAGAGGGAGGGGCGTCAAACCATTATGGACATATTTGTTACCTCTAAAAACATTCACATACCAAATTTGGTTGTATTTTCTTGATTGGATGAGCTGTGCGAAATTTGTGTTCAGAACCTAAAGAGTGAATATACATTTATTGGATTGAGCGTTCATGTAAATCTATTTTTACAAATAAGAAACCTAAATTAATCCACCTAGCGGTCAGACCCAGCCTTTCTCATTCAATTTTTTATTTGTTAAAATAGATTTACATGAACGCTTCAATCCAATAAATGTATATTCACTCTTTAGGTTCTAAAATATTGATGTTGTAATCTCTACATATAAAAATGCAGTCAAGTCTGTCTGTCTGTCTGATCCATATAGGCCCGAAAACTACCGAACCGATCGACGTGAAAATTTGTATGTAGGGGTTTTTGGTGCCGATAAAGGTTCCTATGATAGTTTGAGACCCCTCCCTTTTCTGGAAGGGAGGGGTCCCATACAAATGAAACATAAACTTCTGCACAACTCAAGAACAAACCAAGCAAATGAAACCGAATTTGGCATGTGGATGTTTTAAGGGGTAACTAATATGTCCATAATAGTTGGATGAAACACAAATTTGTGCACATCTCGAGAACTAATCAACCAAATGGAACAAAATTTGGCAGGTAAATGTTTTTAATGGTAACAAATATGTACATAATAGTTTGAAACCCGACTCCCTCTTCTATAAGGGAGGGATCCCATGAAAATGAAACACAAATTTCTGCACATCTCGCGAACTAATCAACTAAATGGAACCATATTGGCAGGTGAATGTTTTTAGTGGTAACAAATATGTTCCATAATCGACCTCAGACAACATTTTGGATTGTAAGATGGCAACTTCCGGTTTCTTCCAGAAACAGCCGAAAATGGCCGATTTACACCCAATATAATAATATCCGGATCTAGAATAATACACAGGAGCTAAAATCGACTACAGATAGCATTTAAATTCTAAGATGGCGACTTCCGGTTTCTGAAAACAGCAGAAAATGACCAAATACCACCCAATATGAGTTTTTCTTTAACCAGTATGCCGTTCAAAATCAAGAAATTGTCTCCAAATGCCATTATGAAATCCAAAATGGCGACTTCCGGTGTCGGAAAAACAGCGGCAAATGACCAAATACAACCCAATATGGGTATTTCCGGAACCATAATGATGCACTGGAGCCACAAATCGACTTCAGACAACATTTTGAATTGTAAGATGGCAACTTCCGGTTTCTGGAACCAGGAAGATGCACAGAAGCTAAAAATTGATCACAGACACAATCTTGAATTTTAAGATGGTGAATTCCGGTGTCTGGCAAACAGCCGGAAATGACCAAATACCATTTAATATGAATGTTTTCGGAACCAGAATTACGCCCAGATGACAAAAACTGATTTCACAGGCAATTTTAAAGTCCAAAATGGCAACTTTCGGCTTCTGAATAACAGTCCAAAGTGACCAAATATCACCCAATATGAGTTTTTCTTTAACCAGTATCCTAAATACCATTTTGAAATCCAATATGGCGTCTACCGGTTTGTGAAAAACAGCCTCAAATAAACAAATACTATCCAATATGAGTATCTCTGGAACCAGAATGATGCAAGGAGCTAACAATTGACCTCAGGCACCATTTTGAATTGCTAAATGGCAACTTATAGGCAACAGTCGGAAATGACCGAATAATACTCAATATGGATATTGCCGTAAACGTGATGATGCATAGAAACCAAACATTGACCCTGGACACTATTTTGAATTTGAAGACGACCACTTTTAGTTTCTGGAAAACAACCAAAAGTACCTCCCAATATGGGTATTTCCGGTGTCAGATTAATGCCAGAAAGTCTGCTGATAATGACAAAATACCACCCAATATGAATATATTCAGAATTAAGGCGATGTACAGAAGCCAAAAGACGAGTATGTTGTCATTTCGATAAAACCAATCATTTCAAACGATTTGTTATTTGACTTTGATCATATCCAATGGCCGATTCGTCGTGCATTTGCAGACTTCAAACAAACCGCAAGGAATCAATGAACTTGGAACGTTCAAATAGTACGACACCATATTTAAATTATGTTGAGGCCACATATATCGATCAAAGCAGGTATATTTTTAAATAGTCTTCGAATTTCTCTTCTTTCCATAACTTTTGAGCCACATATCAAATTGTTATGAAGTTTGTTATTTGTGAGTTTGAGAGATGACTCGTTCGTATGACACTAGTTATGTTCAGATAAGTCATGTAATCTTTGAGATAATAGACTTTCGTTGTTTTATTAACAATTTAATACATAACGGTTGCTTAAGTTCGATTATAATCAAATGAAATGGGAGCGTGTAGGGCAGCCAAACTTTGAAACCACGTGTTCAATCATAATTCATCAGTTAACCCTTAACTAGCCCGCTCATCTGATAATAATAATCAAATCGGTTGTGTAGTTTCTGAGATAATGAAGTTTCGTAATTTTCAAAAGTCGGCACATTATAAATGAAGTTACAGTTCGATTACAGTAAAATTCAATAGGGTCTTCTGAGGCAGCTAGACCATTCATTTGACACTAATTTTGTGGAAATCGGGTCGGCCATCTCTGAGAAAAGTGAGTGAGTTCAAGTAGTCTTCGGAATATGTTCCTTTGCATAGCTGGATTTCACATTTTTAAACATAACAGGCAAAGTAATAGTCCGATTGCAAAAAAAATCAATAGGGTTTTATGGGGCAATTAGACCTTCCATTTGACACTGATTTTGTGAAAATCGGTCTAGCCATCTCTGAGAAATATGAGTGAGATAAAACAGTCTTCAGAACACGTTTCTTTTCATAACTTTTGAACCACAAGTTCAATCTTTATGAAATTCAAAACTTAAGGGTTTCCTAGAAAGTCCTTTCTTTTGAGATCAATTTTGAGATCAATCGGTTGTGTAGTTTCTGAGATATTGATGTTTCATGATTTTTACATTTTTAAACATAACCTCTAAACTAAAAATCCGATTACAAGAAAATTCAAAAGGGTCTTATGGGGCTACAAGACCTTCCATTTGCAATTGATTTCATGAAAATCGGTCCAGCCATCTCTGAGGAAAAGTGAGTGAGAATAAAAATCTGCACACACACACACACATACAGAAAATGCTCAGCTCGTCGAGCTGAGTCGAGTGATATATGCCATTCGGCCCTTTGGAGCACTTTTATATCTTCGGTTTTGCAAGTGATTGCTATACCTTTCTAGGAGAAAGGCAAAACTTGAATGAGAAATGCTGGGTCTGACCGCTAGGTGGATTAATTTAGGTTTTTATCACATTTTCAAAAAAGAGGTACAGTGATCAAAGTCACCCCGGTGATCAAAGTCACCCCTGTTTGCGGTACTTCATAATAAATTCTTCGCAATGCTCAGACAGTAGCTGAGAACAATCGGAATCTGGCGGATTATAGTATACTCCTAGTAAAAAACGTTTATTGTTCCATTCAATTTCTACACACATGAATTCAGTTTTATCTCGAGAAACTGTTCCACCACAGTTATGCGATTTTCGCAGTATATGGCAGTTTAAATTAGAACGTATATATACACAGATACCTCCTCCGTGCCTATTGCGATCATTCCTATACAACTTATATCCATCAATAGCTATCATTTGATCATTAAGGGGTTATATACCTTTTTAGTTTTCAAAAAAACAAAAAAAAATTTATTGCACTATCTTCAAATACAACATCTTGAGAACATTTTCACAAATTTTCATAAATATCTGAGCAGTAGGAAGAAAGTTAGAGCGATTTGCAGCGCGCCTCGCCACGGCCGCATAAGCTTAACTTGAAACTTTACACGCGATTATCTCGGTATAGTGTTTTTCGAAAAATGACTTTGCCGTGATCCTGATTGCGGGAAAACTACTGAACCGATTTCCTTCATATTTTTTTTTAAAGTTTCGTTATTAAATTTGCCGGTCCTTGAACGATCGCTTTTTGAAACATACAGTTACATTTTGCCGCAAAAAAAAAAAAATAATGCAATTTTCAGCGCTCAAAACGTGCATTTTTTGGGAAAAACGTTCCCGTTTGCACTGAAAACAAAATACTCATAAAAGCGATCGTTCAAGGACCCGCACACTTCTAAACTAATGAAATAATATGAGTTTTTTTTATTTCGGTTGACCCGATGAGTCTCTATCAGGATCACCGCAAGCCTCTGCCAAAAAATAGTGTTTCGGGGACACGGCCATTACTCCAATAATAATTGGTATATCTCAAAATCAAACGTATTTTTTTGTTGTTGATAAACTATACTTTCAGGAAAATACCACTTTGATGCAATGAAAATGGTGCTATGCACTTGAAAATAACTTCAAACTTTCCTCATTTTTCTCGACCAAAAAGGTATATAACCCCTTAATAGATTCATCCAGCCATGTTTCGCTCATACAAATTATGTCCATTTTACTATTACTTAAATTCATTTTCAATTCCTCGAACTTAGAAAATTTCCGAGCACAAAGGCTTTGCACATTAATATGACAGACATTGAAATTTTTGTTATCAAGTATCGTATTGAAAACAGCACTTGGAATTAAAGTGTTTATAGAACTATTATTGCGCAGATTATCCATTCTTAAATAGAATAGTGTTAATTACAAACAAATATTTACTACTCACAACAGCAGATGTATAGAAATTCATGTTTTAAGCCAAAGGAAAAAAAAATAACCCTTAATTCTTCTAGTAAACTTTCAAAGTAGTAGTGTTACAAATCGACGTGCGAATTACATAAGGCAATTTTTAGAACTCACTTAGTAGTAGCATTAAAACAACAGCAGTAGCAACAGAAATCATTGAGGTAGAATCTCAATCTCAGTCATTACTCCAACGGCAGCACAAGTTCCAACAGTCATCACAAATTAGAAATAGCATGAAACCAACGGCAGCAGCAGCAAAACATGTATAGCATTAGCATCGAAGTTTCTGTATGGTGAAAACTCACAAATCATCGAGATAAGATCAGCGCGTAATCGGTTTCTCCAGCAGCAGCAGCAAAAGTCGGCATTACTTTTAGGAGGGGCAACAGGAGAAACGGGATTAAAAAGATGTAGAGTAGAGGATAGAGCGTAACAAGGAAAGGTTTATTCGGCATTCGATTCATTCATTAAATTTTATTGTTCAAGTAACTTTTAGGAGAGGTTGGAAACATAGGAGAAATAAGGAAAGAATCATAGGAGTGTAATTGGGTAGGAGCAGAAGCAAAGAGGGATAAGGCATATATCATTGTTCGGTGTTTAGTGACAGTTGTCCAATACTCAAAACAGCGACAGCATCTGAAGACTCCGAAGGCTTAATATGAACAATCCCATTTCTAGTGAATACTCCTTTAATGCGGCCTTGTTTTTTCAGTTTGATAGCTTCCGAGCGAATAGATCGTGCAAGGGGCGACAAATATTCATTGATGAAAATCCGGTTGTTGTTATTAAACCCAATGTGGCAGAGTGAAAGATTACGTGTCTTTAAATATTTACGAAAGAATTCCTCTTATCTCAACGGACAACGCAAATTTACACAGTATTGGCGGAGATGCTCCAACAACTACAGCAGCGGTTTTCTACCGGGGGAGAATTCCCCCCTAGGGGGGAATTTGACCGTTGCAGGGGGGGAATCGCGAGTGGAAAAATTTTCACATGTAATGAGATTTTATGATTGACGGTGGTGCGACATTTTTTTTCAGTGTCCAATGAATTCGCTCGCGAAAAACCCATGCACCGGTTTTTGCGCAATATTTTGCTCTATAGGCATACGTCAAATAGACCTTTCTATCTGCGCTAGTATTAGTGGTCGATTTCACTAATACAAGTTTTATTTTTGGGCGCAAATAATCAACACGCTGGTGATAACAAAAATTTTCCTCATGCCCCGAACTTTTATTCAAGTTGTAGGCCGATTTTTAGTTTTATTTCATTTATGTTTCCACTAAAACACAGTTTGTTGAAACAGGTAACACGAATGAACTAGGATTCATAAGTGAAATATTTTTCGAAATTGAATATCAGCTAATTTTTTGGTTGAAAACAAATCGATTTTATAAGGATACACGACTAAGCCTGTATTGGTGAGATCTGGCTTAGAAAGCTCTATATGCTTGTTGACGATAAATCGTAACACACACCTTCACAAGTGATGCTGAAAATGCCCGTGTATTGGTGTTTAAAGTTTAAAAAGCCTTATATTTTTTAATTACTACAGTTTTTCTTTCATGGGTCCGATAGGGGGGAAAAGCTTGTGTAAATTATCAAAAGGGGGTACATGAACTGAAAAAGATTGAAAACCACTGCTCTAAACTAAAAATCCGATTAAAATGAAATTTAATAGGGTTTATGGGACAACAAGACCTTTCATTTGCAATTAATTTCATGATAATCGGTTCAGCCATCTCTGAGAGAAGTGAGTGAGAATAAAAATCAGCACATATACACACACACACATGGCAGAGCTGCATGCCACCACGGGTCGACGTTTGGCGATCGTCGAGAGCGCACAATACAGGTGCGACCACTGACAGTACAGAAGAGTCCCGGACCAGCAGCGGGAGGTCGCCTAGGGATGGTGGCTGTCGGACCAGGGACAGTCGACTTCTCGCAAAAGCCACAATCACCCGGAAGCACCTCTGACGGAGCGAATAGAGCCGCTCCCATCACCCAAAAGCACTAACCCGTCCATCGGGACTGATGCCAGTAAGGTCAAGATTATGGCAACTGGCAGCGTAGTGAACGGATATGAGCTGGATTTCGTAATGGTACCGCGTCCTGGGCCGGCACCTGCATCGAGCTCCCTTAGTAAAGTCGTGTAACAACGGCTTGAAATGGCGAGGTGGTACCCGGTGCAGGGGTCTCCGTCTCATAACCCATAACCTGGCAGGCCTTCCAGTACGTTCCGAGTCTATTGCCTGGTGGGAGTCAGGCAGGAGTTGGATCAGATGGTTGTTTCTGACTTGCGCCGATCGGTGGAGTCATAGTTGCCCATACGGCGCTATGACTGCTTACTCTAGCCATGACCTCACTGCTTCGGCATAGACCACCATGGGACCACATAGGCGACTACTCCACCATGGACAAGGATAGTGGTTGGAAGGGGGACCTAATTAACTAAGATGAATCCTTCAAAAGCGAAAAGACGGGTGCGGAGGGGTTACCAAATCCCTTCGCAGGAGGTGGCATCCGGCGGTCTCCACAGAAGAAGGCGGAGATGGATGCGGCGGAGTCTGGAGGTGGAAAAATGGCGAATCCGTCGGTGTTCACACCAGACATTTCGGTACACAGTCCCTTGCTAGTCAAGGCCGTCGAAAGTTGTAGGACACGCGGCCAAGAGTGGCGGCGCTGTCTGAACAACTCGATGCCATAATGGAGTTCGCAGCGAATAGGCGAAACATCGCTGGCGACCTGAGCAGAGCCTCCTCCTGCTTCGGAGCACCATTGATGAAGCCAGAAAGGAGCACGAACAACTCGTGGCTCGGGTGAAGGCGGCCGAACACCAAGAAACGATTGGTCGTGCTACTCCCACGGGAGAACACGCCAACCGGTTCAAGGTCCACCGCGGAAAAGGCACAGGTGGAGGCTACGGGCAACCCTTGGACTACCGTAGAGGGTAAGAAGCGTCGGGAAGGTGCGACGCGCCAAGATGGCGGAGCGGCCAGAGGACCAAAAAAGGTCAAAAAGGCGCGGAGTAGGGGTGATGCCCTCATACTCAAGACGGATGGGTCGAAGTACTCAGAAGTCTTGAAGAAGATGAGGGGGGAAACCCAGCTCAAGGATCTGGGGCGGATGTGGAGAGTATCCTCCGATCTCGCACTGGCGAGATGATACTTGAGCTCCGGAAGGACGCCAAGAACGAGGGGGCTACCTCCAAACGGTTGCGGAAAAGGTCCTAGGGAAAGAGGTGCTCCAGCTTAAATGAAATCACTGAGGGGTGTGACATTGCACAAGCTCTCAAAGCGAAGTGCGGGATGGAGGTGGCTAAGGAGTCAATACGCCTCCGCAAAGGTCCGGCGCGGACGTTCAATAGTGCCAGTTGGGACTCCATAGCGCTCGCGCTCAGGAGCATCCATGTACCGGTGTCGCTGTACAAGATTCTGGAAAATTATTTCCAGAATCGAGTACTTGTTTACGACACAGAGGAGGGTCAGAAGTGCGTCCCAATTACCGCCGGAGTTCCGCAAGGTTCTATCCTGGGCCCGGTGTTGTGGAATGTCATGTATGACGGAGTGTTAAAACTCAAGTTCCCTGTAGGGGTTGTGATCGTCGGCTTTGCAGACGACATAACGCTGGAGGTTTACGGCGAGTCTATCGAGGAGGTCGAGTTGACGGCCGCGCACTGTATACGCAAGGTCGAGGACTGGATGCGCTCCAGGAAACTGGAGCTCGCGCATCATAAGACGGAGGTCATGGTTGTGAACAACCGTAAATCGGAGCAACAGGCGGTGGTCAGAGTCGGAGACTGCACCATCACCTCGAAGCGATCCCTGAAGCTCTTGGGGGTTATGGTGGACGACAAGCTCACGTTCGGGAGTCACGTCGACTATGCCTGTAAGAGGGCCTCATCGGCTATTGCAGCACTATCTCGTATGATGTCCAATAGCTCAGCGGTTTATGGCAGCAAGCGAAGACTTCTTGCCAGCGTGGTTTCGTCCATACTTAGGTATGGTGGGCCAGTGTGGTCCAGAGCGCTAGGTACTAACAGTTACCGTGGCAAACTGGAAAGTACCTACAGGCTCATGTGCCTGAGAGTTGCGAGTGCGTATCGTACGGTGTCATACGATGCAATATGTGTCTTGTCCGGCATGATGCCTATCAGCATCGCCATCAAGGAGGACAGAGAGTGTTTCGACCAACGTGACACAAGGGGCATACGAGGTACCAGAAGGTCATTCTCGATGCTCCGTTGGCAGAGGGAATGGTCTAATTCCACAAAGGGCAGATGGACGCACCGACTCATACCGGAGATATCCGGCTGGGTCGGGAGACGACATGGCGAAGTGAACTTCCACCTGACACAAATCCTGTCAGGCCATGGTTGTTTCAGGCAATATCTGCACAGGTTCGGACACGCGGTGTCCCCCATGTGTCCCGAGTGCGTGGAGGAGGAGGAGACTGCTGAGCACGTCTTCTTCGTATGCCCCCGTTTCGTAAGAGCGCGGAGCAACATGATGGCTGTGAGCGGGCCTGGCACTACTCCGGACAATATAGTCCGGAGGATGTGCGACGACCCGGACATCTGGAACGCGGTCTGTGCGGCCGCCTCTCAGATTGTTCTGGAGCTGCAACGTGTGTGGCGGGTCAACCACCAACACGCCAGTGGTAGCTAATTACCAGTCTCCAGGTAGTTAGCTAGGAGGTTATAAGAGTAAAGAGGGTGCATCACGCACAAAAGCCACTTCCCGACGTAATACTTAACAGTCGTTCCGGGAAGACCAGGGCTGGAGACTGGAGGGGTTTTAGTGGGTCGGGACAGGGATAAGTAGGTGTCTGGGGGAGTGTAACTACCCCAGCATCTCTCCCCTAGTCTCATCCCCACACCCTGAGTTCTCTTCTCAGGTGTCTGTTTGCAGATTTCCCCGCCACCTTTAAAAAAAAAAAAAAAAAAAAAAAAAAAAAAAAGGTCCGGCGCGGAGCCAGATAGCTACCTTCCGACTACCGTCGGCGGACGCTAACCTGGCCCTGAAAGAGGGCAAGTTGAAGATCGGCTGGTCTGCATGTCCTCTGGGCATACTACAGCAACCAGACATTTGCTTCCGGTGCTTCGAGGGCGAACATAAGTCCTGGACCTGCAAGGGGCCCGATAGGAGCCAGCTGTGCAGGCGATATGGAGGTGCAGGGCATAAAGCAAACAACTGTGGGGAGTCTCCCAAGTGCAAGGTATGTTCCGGGAAACGGGACGCCAAACTCTTTATGGGAGGCCACAGGTGCCCAGCCGGTAAGCCGGCTGCGAAACCACGGGCGTGAGGTGACTCATCTAAACCTGAACCATTGCTTCACGGCTCAGCAGCTGCTACACCAAGCAGCCACTGAGTCGTTGTCGGACATTGCCATCATATCGGACCCCTATAGCATCCCTTTCGGAAACGGTAACTGGGTTGCAGATAAGTCCAGTATGGTGGCCATATGTACGACGAGCAAGTTCCCGGTTCAGGAGGTTGTCTCAACCTCAGAAGAAGAGTACTTAGTTGCTAAGGTGAACGGAGTGTTCTACTGCAGTTGCTATGCTCCACCACGTTGGTCTACCGAAAGGTTCACCCAGATGGTCGACCTCCTATCCATGGAGCTAACGGGCCTAACGCCGTTGATGGTGGCGGGCGACTTCAACGCTTGGGCTGTTGAGTGGGGAAGTCGCTTCACGAACCAGAGGGGCCAGATCCTGTTGGAGGCTTTGGCAAAGCTCAACCTAGATCTGGCCAACGTTGGGAACAAAAGTACATTTAGCAGAAATGGTGCGGAGTCGATCATCGATGTGACGTTCTACAGTCCAGGACTGAACAAGAACTGGAGGGTAGACGATGGCTGCACTTATAGCGACCACCAGCTGGTCTGTTATAGTGTAGACAACAACGAGAGGCGGCAAGCGACGGGTAGAGCCAACACTCCGACCGTTCGCGGGTGGAAGACATTGCACTTTGATGCCGAGGTATTCGAAGAGGCAATGAGATGGGAGCGCGAGGGGGGCAGTTGGCTCCGCCCGACTGCTGACCAACTACTTGCTATGCTATCGCGGGCGTGCGACGCCACCACGCCTAGGACTCTCCAACCTAGGAATGGGAAGGCACCGGTTTACTGGTGGACGGACGCTATAGCCGACCTTCGCAGTGCGTGCCTTCGTGCTAGACGGAGGATACAGCGTGCGCGAAACGAAGAAGAGAGGACAAAGCGCCGCGCAGCATTCAGTTCGGCAAGATCGATGCCAAAGAGTGCGATAAAGGCCAGCAAGAGGGCCTGCTTCGATAGACTATGTGCAAGTGCCAATACAAATCCATGGGGTGACGCCTACAGGATCATAATGGCCAAGACTAAAGGCGCGGTGGCGCCTGTAGAGCGATCACCAGCGTATCATCGCTGCTGGAGCGTATCATCGGAGGAATCTTTCCGCGCCACGAGTCCTTGGCCTCCGGAGGTCGAGTCTCACGTCTTACGTTCCAGTATTTCAGACATAGACCAGGGATGGTCGGCCAACCTGCCGAGCATCCAATCCGTGAGCGACGACAGCCGTGTCGAGGCAGGAAGGAGGCAAGGGTTACGAATGAGGAACTCATCGTGATCGCCAAATCCCTAAAGGTGAGCAAGGCACCGGGACCGGATGGTATCCTTAACCTGGTGATCAGGCTAGCGATAAAAACGGCCCCCGGGCTGTTCAGGGCACTCATGCAGAGGTGCCTGGATGACTGTCTCTTTCCGGACAGGTGGAAGCTGCAGAGACTGGTCTTATTGCCGAAGGCTGGGAAACCGCCAGGGGACCCATCGAAATATAGGCCTATGTGCCTGCTAGACACCGCGGGCAAGGTGCTTGAGAGGATCACCCTCAACAGACTGGTGAGGTACACGGAGGGTGTACACGGTCTGGCAAGTAACCAGTTCGGCTTCCGAAAGGGCAGGTCCACGCTGGATGCAATCTCTTCCGTCATCAAGATGGCGGAGGTAGCAATCCAGCGCAAGAGAAGGGGAATATGCTACTGCGCAATCGTCACACTCGACGTGAAGAATGCGTTCAATAGTGCCAGCTGAGACTCCATAGCGCTCGCGCTCAGGAGCATCCATGTACCGGTGTCGCTGTACAAGATTCTGGAAAATTATTTCCAGGATCGAGTACTTGTTTACGACACGGAGGAGGGTCAGAAGTGCGTCCCAATTACCGCAGGATTTCCGCAAGGTTCTATCCTGGGTCCGGTGTTGTGGAATGTCATGTATGACGTTGAGTGTATGAGTGTTGAAACTCAAGTTCCCTGTAGGGGTTGTGATCGTCGGCTTTGCAGAAGACATAACGCTGGAGGTTTACGGCGAGTCTATCGAGGAGGTCGAGTTGACGGGCGCGCGCTGTATACGCAAGGTCGAGGACTGGATGCGCTCCAGGAAACTGGAGCTCGCGCATCATAAGACGGAGCTCACGGTCGTGATCAACCGTAAATCGGAGCAACAGGCGGTGGTCAGAGTCGGAGACTGCACCATCACCTCGAAGCGATCCCTGAAGCTCCTGGGGGTTATGGTGGACGACAAGCTCACATTCGGGAGTCACGTCGACTATGCCTGTAAGAGGGCCTCATCGGCTATTGCAGCACTATCTCGTATGATGTCCAATAGCTCAGCGGTACATGGCAGCAAGCGAAGACTTCTTGTCCGCGTGGTTTCCTCTATACTTAGGTATGGTGGGCCAGTGTAGTCCAGAGCGCTAGGTACTAACAGTTACCGTGGTAAACTGAAAAGTACCTACATGCTCATGTGCCTGAGAGTTGCGAGTGCGTATCGTACGGTGTCATACGATGCAATCTGTGACTGGTCCGGCATGATGCCTATCAGCATCGCCATCAAGGAGGACATAGAGTGTTTCGACCAACGTGACACAAGGAGCATACGAGGTACCAGAAGGTCATTCTCGATGCTCCACTGCCAGCGGGAATGGTCCAACTCCAAAAAGGGCAGATGGACGCACCGACTCATACCGGAGATATCAGGCTGGGTCGAGAAACGACATGGTGAAGTGAACTTCTACCTGACACAAATCCTGCCAGGCCATGATTGTTTCAGGCAATATCTGCTTGGGGGAGTGTAACTACCCTAGCATCTCTCCCCTAGTCTCATCCCCACACCCTGAGTTCTCTTCTTAGGTGTCTGTTTGCAGATTTCCCCGCCAACTTTAAAAAAAAAACAGAAAATGCTCAGCTCGTCGAGCTGAGTCGAGTGATATATGCCATTCGGCCCTTTGGAGCACTTTTATATCTTCGGTTTTGCAAGTGATTGCTATACCTTTCTAGGAGAAAGGCAAAAAACTACTTAGCTTCTGCAGCCGCTCTCCTTCAGAATCAGGGCATGGGCGATGCCAATCTCCTTTTACTTCTTCCTACCAGCAGGGTTGGTTGTCCGATCGTTCGAAGCTACAGCCGTTACAGCCACACAGCAGCACCAATACGGCCAAACAGCAGTGCGCCAGGCACTGAATCACCTCAAGGAGCGACACAACGCACAGTCAGTTGGCGTCCGGTAGCAAAAGGCGATGATGCGTTCCTTTGTCTTCAATAGACGACGGCATCGAGCAGCAGAGCACACGCAACACAATGCACGGTGACCTTGTAGGCAGATTACTGTTCGGCACTATCGAGATCGAGATAAAATTGCGAATGAACACGACGAGAGCACAACTCGGAATGAAAGGTGATAATGATGTGTACACACAGAAGTCTTCCGTACAGTTTGTAAATAAGGGGTCCAGATATGAATTTTGTTGATTTTTTACATGGTTTATTTGGTGTAGACCAAATAGTGAAATTTTGTCGAAGAGACATAGTAATTTTTCGTCTTCGATTCTTCCTCAATGTCTGCGATGAAGTCAGCATTTCTTTGATTAAAGTCACCATATATGTGTAGCTTCGCTTCTGGTTTCATACTTGATGTAATAGTTTCGACGATTTGAAAAAATAATTCAAAAGATTGTTTATGAGCATGTTCCTTTGGGAAGTACACAAAAGAAATTTTTTTTGTTTCTATAAGTGCTTTAGGGCACATATGCTCGAATTCTTTGTGCTTGGTTGTTTTAATTTCTTTCGAAGAAAGTTCTACATCAATGGCTCTGAGGACTCCACCTCCAAACTTTCTTTAAGATGTATGTAAGTTACGGTCGTGCCGGAATACATTGATATTATTTCCTAAATTTTTTTCGCTCCTGACGCTTTCGTCCCAGCTAGTTTTAGTTCCTAGAATTACTTTTAAGGTGGATGATCAAATTCAAATCAAATTCCTCAAGGGATGTGTGCAAACGAGTAGTGCTTCTGTGTCGTGGGATCGAATCGACGTTTTACGCTTGCTTTTAACGAATTTGTGTACTAGTTACCCGCTACCGTGACCTTTTGCTGCAGTATATATCATAACCAATGAAAATCAAGTAGAGTTTATTCAAATATTCTCGATACGACGCAAAACAAATTTGTGGTTTTTATTCTGCTGTTCGCCATACAACTTGAAACACCCTTCAGTAGAACTTTGCTGCATCGATTGTACTCGTGCTTTAGTGCCAATTGTCAGTACATCACTCCATCCACAATGAATCTGAATCAAAACAAACCGCTAACAAGATCCACATCTATATCTTCTGCATTGAACGTTGATGGTAATGTGAGCAAGCGTATACGAGAAGATGATAGTTCTGGTAGAGTTTTGTCATTAAATGATTTATGGATAAAGATTGAGAATATGTTCACTCAATCTAATTAACGGCTAGAAGCAAAAATTGATGAGTGCAAAACAGACTTGGAACAACAAATTGCTGGTGTCAAAAAACTATTGGCTGACATAAAAAGTGAGTGTGCGGCTGATACAAATAAGCTTTCTGATGCAGTTCCCAAGCAGCACTTGCAACATGTTTTCAAATGAGACTACTCAATATTTGTTGTTTTATAACGTTTTTAACGGTGCAAGAAACTTTTTCGGTTACTCTGAAGAAATATAAAAGAATTGAGCAACATTTTGTTATTTACGTGTATCATTCTCGTAACTGAAAACTAGAAATTGCTCAATAATTTTCTGCAATCTAATTCCAACTGCATATTTCATGCTGCTTTTAAATAACGATAATGTCACATGATGTTGCTTATTGTTGTTTCACAAACGTTGCAAACTAGTGATGAAAATGTATAGCAACATCTTGTTGAACCATATTTTTGCTAAAATTACCACACAGTAAACAGCCATCTCTAATATAAACGAATGATAAATGATTATTGTTGGAAATATGGTTTTGTTATTCCATATTCCGCATGATTAACACTGCAAATCCACTGAGCAAGGTTTTCTGAACTATCGTTTCCCAAAACATTGTTTATAATTTGGCGAGTTTGAATAATAAAATTTATTTTACAACACTTTCTAAAAGGCGCGTGAATAATTACGAAGTAAAAACATTTTTTGCACGGTAAATTTTGAATCGCAGGTAAAATAACATACTTATCAGAAGCGTAAGTAGTGAAAAAGTTCGATATATTTGAGGTTTTTATGATGTATGTAGTTATATCAAATTTCGCGACACCATCACCGAAGAGTAATGACAGTAAAGGTAAACAAACTCAACTTTATTTTTCCTCTCTTTTCTTCCTATACTGCAGCGGCTATCGATGCAGATGATGGTTCACATAGCACTGTTATTTGCATATAGGCTCCACCTCCTGCGCTTTTTTGGTTATTTACAAGTTGAATAAAAGTAACGGATGCGATTTATTACAATCTTGAAATGCTGCATTGAGAGTTGCATTTGCTTCATTGCAACAATGCGTGCTGCTTGGGTTGGTGAATACGAAAGGAACTAGCTGCTACTGCTGAACAGGTTGGACATGCGGAGAAGTCCAGTGAGCTGATCCTTTCTGGCATTCCTATTCAACATAATGAGAACCGATAACATTGCTGCTGCTGATGGAATTGATGAAAACGACCGTCCGGTGATTGGGTTGAAACGGTTAGCTAAGCTGCCTGTAGTTCAGTGGTTTTCAACCTTTTTCAGTTCATGCACCCCCTTTTGATAATTTACACAAGCTTTTCCCCCCTATCGGACCCATGAAAGAAAAACTGTAGTAATTAAAAAATATAAGGCTTTTTAAACTTTAATTTTAAACAGGTTTCAAGCAGGAGCAGGAAAACACCAATACACGGGCATTTTCAGCACCACTTGTGAAGGTGTGTGTTACGATTTATCGTCAACAAGCATATAGAGCTTTCTAAGCCAGATTTCACCAATACAGGCTTAGTCGTGTATCCTTATAAAATCGATTTGTTTTCAACCAAAAAATTAGCTGATATTCAATTTCGAAAAATATTTCACTTATGAATCCTAGTTCATTCGTGTTACCTGTTTCAACAAACTGTGTTTTAGTGGAAACATAAATGAAATAAAACTAAAAATCGGCCTACAACTTGAATAAAAGTTCGGGGCATGAGGAAATTTTTTGTTATCACCAGCGTGTTGATTATTTGCGCCCAAAAATAAAACTTGTATTAGTGAAATCGACCACTAATACTAGCGCAGATAGAAAGGTCTATTTGACGTATGCCTATAGAGCAAAATATTGCGCAAAACCGGTGCATGGGTTTTTCGCGAGCGAATTCATTGGACACTGAAAAAAAATGTCGCACCACCGTTGATCATAAAATCGCATTACATGTGAAAATTTTTCCACTCGCGATTCCCCCCCTGCAACGGTCAAATTCCCCCCTAGGGGGGAATTCCCCCCCCCCCCCCCCCCCGGTTGAAAACAGCTGTTTTAGACTGTTTCCTTTATGTTGCCATTAAGCGATTCAAAATGGTGCCAGAGGTCAATTGTTAGCTCCTTGCATCAATTTGGTACCAGAGATACTCATATTGAATGGTATTTGGTTATTTTAGGCTGTTTTTCACAAACCGGAAATCGCCATCTTGGATTTCAAAATGTTATTTAAGATAATTCCTGGCCTCTGGGCGTCATTCTGGTTGAAGAAACACTCATATTGGGTGTAATTCGTTCATTTTCGGCTGTTTCCCAGGAACCGGAAGTTGCCAACCTAGAAACCAATATGAGCTCTGTCGTCGATTTCAGCTGCTGTGTAACATTCTAGATCCGGAGATACTCATGTTAGACGGAAATCGGCCATTTTTGGCTGTTTTCCAGAAACCACAATTTGCCATCCTACAATTCCTAATGGTTTCTGAAGTAGATTTGGGGCTCTAGTGTATCATTACGAAACAATATTTCAACTCAACGCGCAATTTAAATCGATAGAAAACATTCATTGTAATAATCCGGCAAGTGAAGAAATTATTAATCAATTATGTATAAACTCTTTTTTTTGCTCCCACTAGTATAAATAGCATATAGCATGTAAGTTAGTTTTAAACATATGTAGTCTACTTTTGTTTGACGAAATAAATAAATAAAATAGATTCCGGAAATACTAATATTGGGTGGTATTTGTTCGTTTGCCGCTGTTTTTCCGAAACCGGCAGTTGCCATCTTACAATCCAAAATGTTGCTTGTGGTCGATTATGGAACATATTTGTTCCACTAAAAATATTCACCTGCCAAATATGGTTCCATTTAGTTGATTAGTTCGCGAGATGAGCAGAAATTTGTGCAGAGACATGTGCTTCCAGAGGAGAGAGGGGCGTCGAACCATTATGGACATATTTGTTACCCTTTAAAACATCCACATGCCACATTCAGTTTTATTTGCTTGGTTTGTTCTTGAGTTTTGCAGATATTTATGTTTCATTAGTAATGGACCCCTCCTTTCCAGAAGAAGGAGGGGTCTTAAACTATCATAGGAACCTTTATCGGCACTAGAAACCCCTACATAAAAATTTTCACGTTGATCGGTTCGGTAGTTTCCGAGCCTATATGGATCAGACAGACAGACAGCCTGGACTACATTTTTGCCTTCTCCTAGAAAGGTATAGCAATCACTTACAAAACCGAAAGTGTAAAAGTGCTCCAAAGTGCCGAATGGCATATATCACTCGACTCAGCTCGATGAGCTGAGCATTTTCTGTGTGTGTGTGTGTGTGTGTGTGTGTGTGTGTGTGTGTGTGTGTGTGTGTGTGTGTGTGTATGTGCAGATTTTCATTCTCATTCACTTTTCTCAGAGATGGCTGGACCGATTCTCATGAAATTAATTGCAAATGTATGGTCTTGTTGTCCCATAAGACCCTATTAAATTTCATTGTAATCGGTTTTCTAGTTTAGAGGTTTTTTATCAAAATTTAAAAATCATGAAAAATCATTATCTCAAAAACTACAAAACCGATATGAACAAAATTGGTTTCAAATGAACGGACTATCTGAAAAACCCTTGACTTTCGAATTTTACGAAGATTGAACTTGTGGTTCAAAAGTTATAAAAAGAAACATGTTCTGAAGACTGTTTAATCTCACTCATGTTTCTCAGAGATGGCTAAACCATCATAAAATCAGTGTCAAATGGAAGGTTTAGTTGCCCCATGAGACCCTATTGATATGTTTTGCAATCGGACTATTACTTTGCCTGTTTTGTTTAAAAATGTGGAATCCAGCTTTGAAAAGGAACATATTCCGAAGACTACTTGGACTTACTCACTTTTCTCAGAGATGGCTGACCCGATTTCCACAAAATTAGTGTCAAATGAAAGGTCTAGCTGCCTCATAACACCCTATTGAATTTTACTGTAATCGAACTGTAACTCCGTCTGTAGTGTACCGAAATGTGAAAATCACGAAACTTCATTATCTCAGAAACTACACAACCGATTTGAACAATATTATTATCAGATGAGCGGGCTAGTTAAGGGTTAAGTGATGAATTATGATTGAACACGTGGTTTCAAAATTTGGCTGCCCTATACGTTCCCATTTCATTTGATTATAATCGAATTTAAGCAACCGTTATGTTGTTTATAAAACAGTGAAGGTCTATTATCTCAAAACTAACATGATATATTTGAACATAACTAGTGTCACACGAACGAATCATCTCTCAAACTCACAAATAACAAACTTTATAACAATATGATATGTGGCTCAAAAGTTATGGAAAGAAATAAAATTCAAAGGCCACCCTAATGAAGTAATAAAAAAAAAGAAAACTATACCTGCTTTTATCGATATATGTGGCCTCAACATAATTCAAATGTGATATCGTACTATTTGAACGTTCCAAATTCATTGATTCCTTGCGATGTGTTTAAAAGCTGCAAATGCACGACGAATCGGCCATAGGATATGATCAAAGTCAAATAACAAATCGTTTAAAATGATTGGCTTTATCGAAATGACAACATCCTCGACTTTTGGCTTCTGCACATCGTCTTAATTCTGAATATATTCATATTTGGTGGTATTCGGTCATTTTCAGCCGATTTTCTGGCATCCATATTGGGAGGTATTTAGTTATTTTGGTTGTTTTCCAGAAACTAAAAGTGGTCGTCTTTAAATTCAAAACGGTGTCCAGGGTCAATGTTTGGTTTCTATGCATCAAAATGCTTCAAAATTGCCTGTGAAGTCAACTTCTGTCATATGAGCGTAATTTTGGTTCCGAAAACATTCATATTCAATGGTATTTGGTCATTTCCGGCTGTTTGCCAGACACCGGAAGTCACCATCTTGAAATTCAAGATTGTGTCTGTGATTAATTTTTAGCTTCTCTTCATCTTTCTGGTTCCGGAGATACTCATATATAATGGGAATAGTCCATTTCAGGCCATTTTCAGAAACCGGAAGTTTCCATCTTAAAATTGTTGTTTGAAGTCGATTTTGGCTCCAGTCCATCATTACGGTTCCGGAAATACCCATATTGAGTGATATTTGGTCGTTTGCCGCTGTTTTTCCGAAACCGGAAGTCGCCGTTCTGGATTTTATAATGGCATTTGAAGACAATGTCGATCGATTTTAGCTACTGTGTATCATTCTAGATCCTGAAATTATTATATTGGGTGGAAATCGGCCATTTTTGGCTATTTTCTAGAGACGGGAAGTTGCCATCTTACAATCCAAAATGTTGCCTGAGGTCGATTATGGAACAAATTTGTTCCTACTAAAAACATTCACCTGCCAAATATGGTTCCGGGGTGCTCCGCAGCCGCAAGGTTACAACGTCCGCCTTGGTAAGCGGGTGGTCGTGGGTTCGAATCTTAGTAGAATCAGGCCATTTGGTTGCCAAAGGACTTAAGCATGGGTTTATTCTCAGGCTTCCCAACAAGTACCTTTCCTTCAATCTGAATTCTACAGTACCTCTGTTGACACTCCTTCTAACAAAAATAAGTCCCTTTTATAATAATACTGGTGTGAGTAACGTATGAAAGTTCTCTCCAGGGAATTATAATTGGGCGATATTGTTAGTAGGGACAGAGGCTCGGTATAGTAGAGTAGTAATCTTGAAACGGTAAGGTAAAACTTACACACAAGCACGGATATGAATGATAAGCGTATCACTTAGTTCAATAGTGATACTGCCAATAATATGAAGTGCGGAGTACAGAAAACACTTGGGCAATATCACAATAGATCTAATCTCTGGTCGCAGTGATGAGCCCACACAGGAAAAAAATGGTTCCATTTAGTTGGTTAGCTCTCGAGTTGTGCAGAAATTTGTGTTTCATTTCCATTTCCAGAGAAAGGAGGGGCGTCCAACTATTATGGACATATTTGTTACCCCTTTAAACATCCACACGCCAAATTCGGTTTCATTTGCTTGGTTTGTTCTTGAGTTGTGCAGAAATTTATGTTTAATTTGTATAGGACCCCTCCCTTCCAGAAGAGGGAGGGGTCTCAAACTATCATAGGAACTTTTATCGGCACCAAAAACCCCTACAAACAAATTTTCACGTCGATCGGTTCGGTAGTTTTCGAACCTATATGCATCAGACAGACAGACAGACCGGACTGCATTTATATATATATATATATATATATATATATATATATATATATATATATATATATATATATATATATATTTTTTTTTTTTTTTTTTTTTTTTTTTTTTTTTTTTTTGTTTCAGGTGAAGGGGAAATTTGCATCCAAACCCCTGAGGTGACCAACCTCAGGGAGTGTGGGGTTGGTTTGAATCAGTGACCGGACCCACTAAAACCCCTTCAGTCTCCAGCCCATAATACTCCCCGGGACCACCGCTAGGTATTGCTTCGGGGAGCGGCTTTTGTGCTCTGTGCACCCTCTTGGTTCTTTAGGTCTTTTTGCTAACTTAGCTAACTAACCTGGAGACTGGCCGTTAGCTAACACTGGCGTGTCGGTGGTCAACCTGTCGCCTGTTTTGCAATTCTAAAACTATTTGAGAGGCGGCTGTACAAACCGCCCTCCAAATGTTTGGGTCTTTACACATCCTCCGAACTAGGTTGTCCGGAGTGGTGTCTGGCCCGCTCACTACCATCATGTCGCTCCGCGCATGCACAAAACGAGGGCACACGAAGAAGACATGCTCAGCAGTCTCTTCCGCATCCGCGCACTCGGGACACATGGGGGACCCCGCATGCCCGAATCTGTGTAGATACTGCCTAAAGCAACCATGGCCTGACAGAATCTGTGTCAGATGGAAGTTCACTTCTCCATGGCGCCTCCCGACCCATCCGGATACATCCGGAATAAGTCGATGCGTCCATCTACCCTTCGCGGAATTGGACCACTCCTGCTGCCATCTGATCATCGAGAATGATCTTCTGGTACCTCGTATGCCCCTTGTGTCACGTTGATCGAAGCATTCTACGTCCTCCTTAATGGCTATGCTGATAGGCAACATGCCGGACAGGACGCAGATTGCGTCGTATGACACAGTTCGATACGCGCTCGCAACCCTCAGGCACATGAGCCTGTAGGTACTTTCCAACTTACTCCGATGTTTACTAGTACCTAGTGCTTTGGACCACACTGGCCCGCCGTATCTCAGTATGGACGAAGTCACGCTAGCTAGAAGTTTCCGCTTGCTGCCGTACACTGCTGAGCTATTGGACATCATGCGAGATAATGCTGCAATAGCCATTGAAGCCCTCTTGCAGGCATATTCGACATGGCTCCCGAAGGCGAGCTTGTCATCGATCATCACCCCCAGCAGCTTCAGGGAGCGCTTAGAGGCGATGGTGCAATTCCCGACACTGATCAACGCCTGTTGCTTCGACTTGCGGTTATTGACAACTGAAATCTCCGTCTTATGATGCGCCAGCTCCAGTTTTTTGGAGCGCATCCAGTCCTCGACGACGCTTATAGAGTGCGAAGCCGTCAACTCAACCTCCTCGATCGACTCGCCGTAGACCTCAAGTGTGATGTCGTCCGCAAATCCAACGATCACAACCCCTTGGGGGAGCTTTTGTTTCAGCACTTCATCGTACATGATATTCCACAGTACCGGGCCCAGGATGGAACCTTGTGGAACCCCTGCGGTAATTGGGACACATTTTTTACCCTCGTCTGTGCTGTAAACTAGCACACGATTCTGGAAATAATTTTCCAGAATCCTGTACAAAGACACCGGAATGTCTAGTTTCCGAAGCGAGTGGGCTATGGAATCCCAGCTAACACTATTGAACGCATTTTTCACGTCCAACGTGACGATTGCGCAATAGCGAATGCCCCATCTTTTACGCTGGAGTGCTACCTCTGCTGTTTTGGTGACGGACAGAATAGCATCCACCGTAGACTTGCCTTTTCGGAAGCCGAACTGGTTACTCGACAGACCGTTTGCACATTCGGTGTACCTAACCAGTCTATTGAGAATAACCTTCTCGAGCACCTTACCCGCCGTATCGAGCAGACATATCGGTCTGTATGCCGACGGGTCACCAGGTGGTTTCCCTGTCTTCGGCAATAAGACCAGCTTCTGTCGCTTCCATCTCTCTGGGAATGTACAGTCATCCAGGCACTTCTGCATGACTTCCCGAAATAGTCTGGGGGCCTCTTTGATGGCCTTCTTCACAGCCAGATTCGGAATCCCATCCAATCCCGGTGCCTTGCTCACCTTCAGGGAGTTGGCGATCGCGATGAGTTCCTCATTCGTAACCGTTTCCGCCTCCTCTGCCTCGGCACGGCTAACGCCGTCACTCATATATTGGGTGTTCGGCAGGTTGGCCAACCACCTCTGGTCTGAGTTTGAGATACTGGAACGTCGGTGAAGTGACTCGCCAGCCGGAGGCCAAGGATTTGGCTCGTGGCGTGGAAAGAGTCCCTCTATGATCCGCTCAAGCATCGCTGGTGATTTTTCTGCGGGCGCCATCGCACCCTTAGTCTTGGCCATCACCATCCTATAGGCGTTACCCCACGGGTTAGTGTTGGCACTAGCGCACAGTCTTTCGAAGCACGCACGTTTACTAGCTTTTATTGCTCTCTTTAGCGCCGCTCTTGCGGAACTGAATTCCCCTCGACGATCTTCCCTTTCTTCGTCGGTTCGCGCACGTTGAATCCTTCTTCTCGCTTGAAGACACGCTCTGCGGAGGTCCGCTATCGCGTCGGTCCACCAGTAGACTGGTGGCCTTCCATGCCTAGGCTGGCGGTTCCTAGGCATAGTGGCGTCGCACGCCCGCGAAAGTATGGCAACAAGTTGATCAGCGCTCGGGTTACGAATTCTGCTTGCCTCGTGTTCTAGTCTAATTGCTTCCGCAAATACCTCTTCGTTGAAGTGTGATGTCCTCCACCCGCGAGGAGCTGGAGTGTTAATTCTACTCGCCACATGCGGTCTCGTTTTACAGTCTACGCTATAACAGACCGCCAGATGGTCGCTATGAGTGTAGCCATCGTCTACCCTCCAGTTCGTGATCAATCCTGGACTACAGAATGTCACATCGATGATCGACTCCGCGCCGTTTCTACTGAAGGTGCTCTTCAAGCCGACGTTGGCCAGATCTATGTTGAGCTTCGCCAAAGCCTCCAACAAGATCCGGCCTCTCTGGTTTGTGCGTCGACTTCCCCACTCAGTTGCCCATGCGTTGAAGTCGCCCGCCACTACCAACGGTGATAGACCGATCAGCTCCCCGGTGGCTCGGTCGATCATCCTTGCGAACTGCTCGGTAGACCAACGAGGCGGAGCATAGCAGCTGCAGTAGTACACTCCGTTCACCTTGGCAACCGCGTATCCTTCGTTTGAAGTTGACACTATCTCTTGAACCGGGAACCTGCTCGTCGTCCATATTGCCGCCATACCGGACCCGTCCGAAATCCAGTTACCGTTTCCGGAAGGAATTCGGTAGGGGTCCGAGATTATGGCGATGTCCGACAACGACTCAGTGACTGCTTGGTATAGCAGTTGCTGAGCCGCGAAGCAGTGGTTCAAATTTAGCTGTGTCACTCTCACGCCCGTGGCTTGCTAGTCGGCTTACCGGCCGTGCACCTCGGGCCTCCCATTATGTGCTTTGCGTCACGCTTCCCGGCGCACGCCAAGCACTTCGGGGGCTCTCCGCAGTCTTTGCTTTTGTGGCCTGCAGCACCACACCGCCTGCATAGGGAGCTCCTGTCAGGCCCCTTGCAGCTAAAGGACTTGTGTCCTTGCTCGAAGCATCGAAAGCAGACCTCCGGCGGCTGGTAGATGCTGAGTGGGCACATTGACCAGCCCACTTTGAGCCTCGCTACCTTTAGCGCCTGGTTTGCGTCTACTGACGAAAGCCTGACAGTGGCGGTCTGGGTTCCTACTGGGCCTTTGCGCAGTCGAACTGCCTCTGGTGCCACAACCACTTCGCACTGCTCCTTGAGGGCATCCACGACTTCGCCTGCCTCGGTGACTTCGTCCAGGTATTTAAGTTGTAGGGTTACCTGCGACGTGAGTGCCCGAACCTGCACTCTATCTCCAAGCGCCTCTTGGGCCAATGCCCGATAGGCTGGGCCCTTGTTTCTGGCTTCTTTGCGGAGCTCAACGATCATTTCTCCCTTGCGGGATCGGCGGATGCTACGCACATCTGCCCCCAGATCTTTGAGCTTCGCATCGCCTCTCATTGCCTTAAGGACTTCCGAGTACTTTGACTCTTCTGTCTTAAGGATGAGTGCGTCGCCCTTATTTTTAACTTTCTTCGTCGCAGGATTTGTAACCGGGTGCGGTTTTTTGGCCACCACTTTTTGGTTCCTACTCCTTCCCGGAACCGTTACCCACGGGTTACCGGGAGCCTTCTGCTCCTTGGCTGCCACCGTGGGCGTTGCTTGCGCCGCTCCTACACCGGTCTGAGGGCTGTTTGCGATTAAACGCTTCTTGGTGCCCCCGGGGGCCGTCTCTCCCGGGGACTGTCGCGTTCGTTTGGCAGCTGGCCCTGCCGCGCAAACCGCCGCAAACGTGCTAGCGTCCGTTTGGACCGACTTCGTCGCCAGCTCGGTCACCTTCGTCTCCTCTTTCTCCGCAGCCGCAGCTTTCATTTCGAGCTCGGCGTGCTCCTTTTTCGCAGCATCGACGGAGGACCGAAGCATGTAGAGGGCCTGCTTCAAGTACTTCGTTGTATTGCTGCGACTTTTCGCAAACTCGATTATAGCATCGAGCTGCTCAGACAGGGCCACTACCCTCGGTAGCGTGTCCCGCTGTCTTCCGACCGCCTTTAATAGCTGTGGACCAGCCACCGCGATGTCTTGCGTAGATCCGGTAGGCGTACTGCCTTTACCGTCTTCGCAGGCGACCTTCACTGCATCCGTCTCCACTTTTCTAGGCGGAGACCGCTGGATGCCACCTCGCGCAAATGGGTTTTCCAACCCATCTGCCCCCATCTCCAGAGTTTTGTTTTTCTGCATTCTTGTTTATTGGGTCCCCCTACCAGCCGCTATCCTTATCCATAATGGAGTAGTCGCCTAAATGGTCCCAAGGTAGTCTATGCCGGAGCAGTGAGGCCATGGCTAGGGGCGGCTGCCATAGCGCCTTATGGGCAACTATGACACCCCCGACCGGCGCAAGTCAGGAAAAGACATCTGATCCTACTCCTGCCTGGTTCCCACCAGGCAATGGACTCGGAACGTACTGGAAGGCCTGCCAGGTTTTACGGGACGGAGACCCCTGCACCGGTTGTAATCTCGCCGTTTCAAGCCGTTATCACACGACATTACTAAGGGAGCTCGGCGCAGGTGCCAGCCCAAAATCATGGTACGAAAACGAAATCCGACTCGTATCCTATAGTGATGCGACCAGTTGCCGTAATTGGGAACATTACTGGCATCAGTCCCAATGGGCGGTATAGTGCATTTGGGTGGTGGGAGCGGCACTACTCGCTCCGTCGGAGCTGCTTCCGGCCAGTGTGGCTTTTGCGAGAATTCAGCGGCCCAGTGCCTGAATCTCGCCACGACCTAGGCCAGCTCCCGCTGATGGTCCGGGACTGCTTGCTAGCAGTGAGCACTTCCGTGGCCTTCGGTGATCGCCAATTACCGACCCGTGGTGGCATACAGCTCTGCCATGTATATATATATATATATATTTATATATATATATGTATATATATATATATATATATATATATATATATATATATATATATATATATATATATATATATATATATATATATATATATATATATATATATATATATATATATATATATATATATATATATATATATATATATATATATATATATATATATATATATATATATATATATATATATATATATATATATATATATATATATATATATATATATATATATATATATATATATATATATATTACAACATCAATAGTTTAGAACCTAAAGTGAATATAGGGGAAAGTAGGTAAAGACGGACACCCTAAGGTTTAATCTAAATAATTACTTAGGTATTGCTATTCAGATCGCAGTAGTCATACAAATTGAAACTTAAGGTCATTTGTTTTCATAATCATTTTTGGTATAAGTGAACTTCCTCCAAGTTTTATGTGTTTTGGGACTTCAAAATTAGGACTACAAAATTGCTGTTTTTTGACATGGTTGGGAAAGACGGACACTTGGGGTGGGTAAGATGGACACTACGAAGGTAAAGGTGGACACTCACAAAAAAGATGTAGTACGTTAAGTATTCTTTTGATTTATGTGTTAAGTGATGGCCATACATTACTCTACGTTATTGGAGTCCATCTATACATCACGTGAACAGTTTGAGAGGATGGGTTTCGATGAAGGCAAAAATTTTCCGCCTATATGGCCTGTTCTAACTGCTAAGTGATTAATATCTGCTGGTTTCTCTCGCGGGTGTTCTTTGTGAACATCTGTAGTACACAACAGATGCTACATGTGAAAATTCTTGGAAAATCCGTGTGTCCATCTTTCCCTACCTTAGTGTGTCCGTCTTGCCCGACCTGGTTGTAAATTTTTAAAACGATCGTAGCTCTTCATCGGAACATCGAAAATCTGCTGGATTTTCACTAGAAAACCAAGGAAAGACTAATTAATCACTTTACTATTGTGAACAAATAAAAAAACACGTAAGTTTCACGAGTTTTTCACTATTTTCCGTGGAATAAAAATTACATCAAATTGCGCGTTCACGAAAATATTCTTTGTTTTACTTAAAAATTTGACAGTTTGCTTGCTGAAAACCGATAATGCAACTCAAAAGCATTAACACACTATAAAGAAGGTATTCGCATCACTCAACTATCATAATACATTCTAGTTTGTGAAATATTAAAAGTGTCCATCTTACCCGCAGTGTCCGTCTTTACCTACTTTCCCCTACATTTATTAGATTAGAGCGTTCATGTTAATCTATTTAAACAAATAAAAGTTTGAATGAGAAAGGCTGGGTCTGACCGCTAGGTGGATTAATTTAGGTTTTTTCTTGTTTTTTTTTTTCTACAATATTATTTGCTGATTGGCATTTTGCGTGTTTGGCTCACGCGTTCAACATGTACGACGAACGCCGGGATGAAAACCCGCTCGTTCCACCGCCTAGCCCTCCCGGATACAAAGCTCCAAGGCTTAAAAATGGAGCCCCGCTGAAAGCTACCCATCGTCTAAAGCAGTATCCGGAGGGCAAAGCTGTTATTTTCCCGGCCGAAAGTAAAAGCATTGAACACAGTGCAAATTTGTAGAGATCTGGCATGGTTTTCAGCCGTGACTGAAATAAAAAAAAATACGCCCGAATAAACTGCGTGTTTTGGTGTCCGACTTCAAGCAAGCAAACGAAAACATACACCCCATCAGACTCTTTTCGCGTGACTTTCGCCGAGTCTGCTCTGCCGAGCTATGTGCTGGTGGACAAGGTGCGCCAACCCGTGCGCTTGCTTGTACCGCGTGATTGGAATCACACCACTCGAACAGCGCCGCAAAGAAATAATTACCAAAATGACACACAATATTTTGACAGGCCGTTATAATTGTCCAGCTATCTTGGCTTTGCCCTCTGCGACCTCGACGAGACCAGCGTTTATTGCATACAAATGCGCATCGCACAAACTACGGCCCGAACGAACCTATCCGCCAAAAGGCTCTGCTCTTCAATCGATACTTTGAAAATTTTAATTTTTAGTAACTTATTGTGTATTGTGAATTGTTCATTGATGTATTTTATTGTATGATATATGTTATTCTGCACTTGTATTCCTAAAAGATGCAGGGTTTTTATGCCGGCTCGAAAGTTTCCTTCACAGCCTTTCGAGGCGGCTTTTCCCAGCCACATACAGTCGAATCCCTCTATTACGACAGTTTATATACTTATGTAAGTTCTTTCCTTCTAAGGTTTTTAAAAAACACTTGGATTCTCAAGGCATTGATTTTTACTAAGTATTTTAAACTACTTACGTCCTAAGACGAGAACAACCTCTACACACTTCAAACGTTTCACTGGAACTAAAGCTCCTGAAAAATTATATAAGTTCCCTACTCATCGATGGATTGGATTACTGCTGCGTAAGGATTGTTGGCTCCGCTCTGCTGCCGTCGCTGCTGTCGTTGTCGTCGTTGCTGCTACCAGCTCGGTTCTGCTGCGTCAGGGGTATCAGGGGTACAACGTCCGTTGGTGGAGTTGTCGATGTCGCCGTGTTGCTATGCTGGAGTCGTTCTGGATGCCGGTCGTTCACTTGCTGCGTCAGGAATGTCGGGCGTCCAGTTGTTGCATCAGAAATGTCATGTGCAAGGATTTGCTGTGTCAGGAATGGTGCGTCCGGTGTTGGTGTACAGTTATGTCCATAACTTCCCCCGCCTTAGATTGAGACGTCTCGGGTCAACTTGTTATGATGTGCTGCTAGGTGTCTGGATATGGATGAAATCTCTAATACCTCGTATTTTTCTACTTATGCAAATGTAAATAGTAAGTATGATCAAGGATAATATGATAAGGCTCCCAAGATTAATCGAATTGTATTGATGATTAGTAGTCTCCAAATGGTTGATTCTGTGCCGGTCATTTGTTTGCAATAATTGCATTTCTTCCACCGGGTCCGTCTTTGTTAAGGTTTTGTTGACTTCGACGAAATGAAGTGGGATAACGTCCAATCGAACCTAAGTGTCTTGCTATCGTAGTGGGTACCTCCAATGTTAATGAAACAGTTGAAAAATGTAATGAAGAACAATCCTGTTAGGTTCTTTGGTCCGTAGCCACAACTGTTTTGGAGTGTTATTGGTTTTATGACGTTCGTTAATAGAATGCCATTGTTTTCTCAGACTATTATTTCTGGTTCTTTGAAGCTATTGCTGATAAATGGACATCTGCCAGGGTTTCCCCGCAATAATTGATGATAGCATTGGTTTTTCGTAACGTTAACCAAGTTTTGACTGTTGCATAAAATGTTTTTCTCGATTTGAATGCATTTCTCGTTTGTTAGAAATGATTCCGACTCGCTGATTATAGCGTACGTTCCATTGACCTGTATGACTTTTTGGTCAATTGGGACGGTTTCAACGCGGAGTAGTTGATAATTTCCGATTTTAAATTTTGGGATTTTTACCGCGAGTATGATAGATGAACCATTATGGAAGGCTGAAGGTTCTAAATACTCGTAAGTCCGATCATAACTACTGATTTCAATGCCTTGTGAAATTAAGAGTTCTGTTGCAAAATCCAATTCAGTGGGGTATAGTAATGCTTTTGATATTACGCCCAGCCTGGAAAGTTGAATGGACTCGAAGATGGTTTCTAGTTGATAGCGAACGTTGTCCATATTAAAAATGATGTTCTGAAGATGTAGCATGTGTTGCCAGTCTATTGCCCTATCTAAATTTAGTCTAGCCTGTCTAATGAATCTGTTAACTTCTATCGCTTGATTAAATGCTTGTTTTGTCAAATTATTTAGTCGTTTTTCAAAAAGATCGTTAATCTTCACTTGTTCATTATTTTCTGTAATTAAAACATTATTTGAAATCTTCAACGTATTAAATTGATTGCTCAAAGTTATAAAATCTTGGCTATCTAGATTTCCTGTTATGGATTTCACTATCGATCCTAAAATTTCAATACTTCGTTTATGTCTTTGTCTTGGAGTCAAATTTTGAAATACTACTTTAGCTTGCCTAACCTTTTGTTTTAAGAGTTCGGTAATTTCCCTAACTTGTGGGTTTTGTTCTAATTCATTAATGGTTGTCTCGTATTGCTTTAGAATAGTATGGAATGCAAATAGCTAAAATTCATGGATAAGGGTATGGTAGCCCTCCTTAATGAATACTTTACCGATTCTTAAAGCGAGAAGTCCAGGGTGATTGTTTAGGTCTGTTATCTCTAGGTGTTGTGTAGGGTTGGGGTTGGTAGTACAGATGAAAGGAATTCCAACGGATATGATGATGATGATTATGGAAGGGTTGATCGTCCTGGTCATTTTGGTGTTGCTAAAATGATATTATAAAATTGGTATTAGTAAAAAGTTAAGTTTTTCGTTTTCTTTTAAGTTTAGACTTGTGAATTTTCCTATTATTTGTGTCTAAAACATTAGTCTCTTTGTTTTCCATGATCTTGTTTTCTTTGTATCGCTCTTCGTGTTTTAGATTGTTCCTTTTTCGCTCGTACACTGTCTCGTTTTCTTGGAAATGATCGGGGTCTTCTCTATTTTTGTTTGCTTTGGCCAAAAATCTCTTTTTGTCCTCTATTTGCTTGGCTGCATAGATCCTGTATAGAGCTTCCTTTTGTCTTATCCTTTCGTCAAGGTCTGTTGGGACTGAGTCTCCATCTTTTATACCAAAAAATAATTCCTTGGGTGTCAATTTCGTTTGTGAGTGGATCGAATCGTTATAGATTGATACTGCCAGGTTTATTTTCGCAGTTTCGGTCAGATTTTTCGTGGATTCCTTATTGGATAGTATGTTGTGAAGCTCTCTCAAGGTCCTGTGAACTATTTCTATAGTTTCATTTGAGGAAGACTGACCCACGCTGGTATAATGGTACTGTAAGTTATTTTCCTCTAAGAACTCTTTAACGGCTGTTGAAGTAAATGAAGCTTCCTGGTCCATTACTAAAAGAGAAGGTTTTCCTAAATTAGAAAAGAAATGTGTTAATGCCTTTAATATGTGTATAACATTTCGTGATTTTAAAGGAATAGCCATTGACATTCTGGAGAATTTGTCACATACCGTAAGATAGTTTTTGTTGTTTATTATGAATATATCCATATGCACGATCTGCAATGGTTTTGAGGGAATTTCTGTAAGTTGGTATTTCTGTTTATACGGGTGTCTCTCATATTTCGATTTCTGACAGAGTTTACATATATTTATAAATCTAGTGATTTTTCCTTTCATACCAGGGAAAAAATAAGTTCGTGAGATATGGGACTTGGTTTCGTTTATTCCTCGGTGGTTTCCATTATGCTGATTCTGTATGATCTGGTCTTGTTCTAATTCGTCGGTTACGTCTTGTAACAATTTTTGAGTCCAGAATATTTTTAAAGTCTTTGCTCTTGAGAAATAATTTTTGTAAATTGTTTGTAAATTTCCTAAGACTCGTTCGTTGCAATAAAGTCCAGTAGTGTGTTTCGTAGATGTGTATTCTTTCAAAATATTTATCAGTACTACAGGTCCGAAGTTCATTTTCCTGATTGTAATTCTGTGATAATTTCTAAAAATGGTTTCAGATTGTCTACTGTCTTCGTTACTTTCTTCGAGAATTAGTTGGTTCCTAAATTCGTTCAGAGGTCTCCTAAATTCGTTCAGAGTTCTGTTGATGGAATAAAGTCATTGTCGTCTGTGTCCGCTGAATGTTGAGTCATGTCATCGTCCGTCGCTGAATTGGCATTAAGTTCGATTTTTTCTGATTCTAAAGTTATTCGAGAGAGTGCATCTGCGTTTCCGTTTAGGATACCTTTCTTATATTTGATATCAAATTCTAACTCTTCGAGGGCTAATTTCCAATGAAGTAGCCTTCTGTTCAAATCATTTTTCTGTCTTAACCACACCAAAGGTTTGTGGTCAGTTCGGATCTTGAAATGAGTGCCAAAAATGTAAGGCCTGAAATGTTTCGTTGCCCACACAATTGCGAGAAGTTCTTTCTCTGTAGCCGAATAATTACACGCAGTTGCATTTAACGTCCTAGATGCATAGGCAATGGGGTTTTCCTTTCCGTCTTCAAATTTTTGGGATAAAACAGCGCCTAAAGCGAAGTCGCTAGCATCTGTTTCCAAAATGAATTTTTTATTGAAATCTGGATATTTCAATATTGGATCTGTTGTCAAAAGATGTTTACAATCATTAAAACAACTGACAAACTCTTCATCATGGATAATTTTTGCATCTTTTTTCAAGCATTTTGTAAGAGGCTTGGTCAATTTCGCGAAGTCTCGAATAAATTTTCTATAATAACCAAGAATTCCTAAAAAACCCTTGATCTGTGTGGTGGTTTTCGGTATTGGCCAGTTTAGGATTTTTTCAATTTTGTTTGGGTTGGGTCTTATACCTTCTTGGGTAACTATATGCCCTAAAAATTCACATTCTGTTTTTAAAAACTCGCATTTATCGAGTTGGACTTTCAAATTCGATTTTATAAGTCTTTCCAACACCTTGTCAAGGTTTTCCAAGTGTTGCTGGAGAGAACTGCCATAAATGATGATGTCGTCTAAGTAGACAAGGCAACATCTTCCAATTAAATCTTTGAGGATATGATTCATGGTACGTTGAAACGTTGCCGGTGCGTTCTTTAACCCAAAGGGCATTCTGATGAATTCAATATGTCCTTTGTCTGTACTAAACGCGGTTTTTTGTCTGTCAATTTTTTCAACTTCAATCTGGTGGAAACCCGATTTTAAATCAATTGTAGTAAAATAGACACTTCTTCCTAATTTGTCTAAAATTTCATCGATGTTCGGGATGGGAAATTTGTCGTCGACTGTCTTCTCATTCAGTTTTCTATAGTCGACCACGATTCTCCATTTTTCTTGCCACTTGCATCGGACTTTTTTGGAACAATCCATATAGAAGAGGTCCAAGGAGAGATAGAATGCTGGATGATGCCGTCAGCTAGCATCTCAATCATTTGCCTTTCTACTTCTGCTTTGTGGATGTTGGGATATCTGTATGTTTTGGTGTGTATAGGAAGATCGTCTTTTGTTTTGATACTATGCTTAATAGCAGTAGTGCAAGAGAGTTTTTCATCTTCACGATGAATGATATTGGAATTCAGACGGAGTATTTTAAGAAGTTTTTCCTTTTCTTCCATATTCAAATGCTGTGTTCGTATAAGGTTTTCCAGATTATCTAATTGATTTGAGCGTTCAGAACACACTGTAGAACTCGAATGATTTATCTCAATTAATTCAGAGACTGGCAATGTTTCGGCTGGAGTTTTCCAAAAAAAATGTTACGGAGTCGCCTAAATTTGAGGCAAGTGCGCTAATGTAGCCATTTTTCGCGTGGTATAAGCCAGAGGGTACGATAGCATCTCTAATTTTAATGTCTTTTCGTAAAAATACGTTACCATTTTTTTGAGAGACTGGTATTTTAATAATTGTAGCTATGTGTGCACTCAAAGTTACTTCTGGTGGTCCCATTTGTCTGACTTGTAAATTAATGGTTTTCTGCGAGAGTATTAATTTGTGGTTTGTTACGTCAAGTAAAGCTTCTAGCTCTGAAAGCGTTTCGTACCCGAGAATACCATCAAAAAATTTATGAAATTTAAACAAATAGAATGCAACATATTTTCCGAGACCAAAAATTTTTGTTATAAATTTAAATTCAGTTCTATGTTTACCTTTATTATTTTGAATGGTGAGTGGTTCACATGGTGTTCTTTTGGAAGTTGGAATAAGATCCGGGGAAATAAAGTTCTTATTTGACCCACTGTCTATTAGAATTTTAGCTATTTTCCCGTGGGATAAAGTTATTGTGACGAAGGGGAGACCGTTAACAGCGTTTATTTCAGAATTTTGTCTGTAATTGCCACCTGAAAATTTGACTCTTCTACTTCGCTGTCGGAATCATCACTATTGATAACTTCTGTGTCATTTTCCTCTTCATTTTGAGCATCGTGATTGTAGATTCCATTTTGGCGTGATCTAATTGACGGATCAACTTCCATCGGTGTCACTTTTTGTCTGTCTGATTGAGTTTTGAATCTTTGTGAGCCACTAGCGTTTTTATTGGAATCCTCCTGTGGTTTAGAATTTTGTCTGTTATGTTCTGAATTATTCCTAAAATTATTTTTTGAAATTTGTTTGCCAGATTGGGGAGTTTCAGTAGATTTCCTGGTATTTTCTGCGTTCTGGAATTTACACAAGAACGCATAAGCTGTTTCGACGTCAGAAAGCTGAGCAGCTTGTGCATGTCCAAAATAGTATCTGTTTGGACCGTTTATGAAGGCGGCTAAACATTCTTTTTCTAGGAAATGATTTATTCCTTCCCAATGCCTTTCGTAAATTTGCTCCCTTTTAGCGAGACCCTTCATATTTTGGAGAATCTCTTTTGTTTTTTTGTAGTGAAGATGAATGTTGTCATTCATTTTCAATGACCAGAGCTGCGTCTGATACGTAGCGATGTCACTTTTGTCGCCATAAACACTTTCCAGAATTTCGGCAACACCTTCAAAGGTTGTTGGGTTACTGTTTACGCAAATGGTATCGCGGGCCCTTCCATCAATCTTGTTTATAATTGATTGCTCGTACAGATTCATTACTTCTTCTGATACGAGGTTTATGAATAAATTTAAAGTTTTTCTAGCTGTTGCGAGCCAGGACACGAGTTGTTTTTTGTTTCCATCAAATGGAGGAATATTCTTCACAGGGTCTGGGATTCTAAAGAAATCATCAGCCCGTCGATTCTCCGCTGGGGGAGCAACCGGTTGTTGCAACTGTTGTTGCTGCAACTGGTGTTGTTGCTGTTGGAGATTATTATTTTCCAACTGGAGAGCGCCAACTCGCTGCTCCAGGTTCCGAATAGAATCAAAAAGCACTTGAAGGTTTGCTGGTTCCATTCTTCTTGAAAATTTTAATGGTTTCACTTTTGGTATTGGATTGAATTTAGGCATAAAATGAGGGGAAAAAGGAGAAAATTACTCACGGTTCTCTCGTTCTTGAAGGATTGAAATCCACCGCTTCAGCGAAGTTCTCTGGTCGGTTGGCACGAGTCACCTACGTGTCGAGGGATGGCGAGTGATGATCCTATTCGCGGAACGTCACTGCCGGCCTGCCGATGTCACGAGGTGGACACTAGATCACTCAAAGTCACTGATTTGGAAATTTTCCACGTATCGGGTATTTCCACTAAGCACTTTAACTGTGACTAGTCAGAGTCACTTTGCTTAGTCGTAGAACGAGCCGTACGACTGCGCCACTTATGTAAGTTCTTTCCTTCTAAGGTTTTTAAAAAACACTTGGATTCTTAACACATTGATTTTTACTAAGTATTTTAAACTACTTACGTCCTAAGACGAGAACAACCTCTACACACTTCAAACGTTTCACTGGAACTAAAGCTCCTGAAAAATTAATATAAGTTCCCTACTCATCGATGGATTGGATTACTGCTGCGTAAGGATTGTTGGCTCCGCTCTGCTGCCGTCGCTGCTGTCGTTGTCGTCGTTGCTGCTACCAGCTCGGTTCTGCTGCGTCAGGGGTATCAGGGGTACAACGTCCGTTGGTGGAGTTGTCGATGTCGCCGTGTTGCTATGCTGGAGTCGTTCTGGATGCCGGTCGTTCACTTGCTGCGTCAGGAATGTCGGGCGTCCAGTTGTTGCATCAGAAATGCCATGTGCAAGGATTTGCTGTGTCAGGAATGGTGCGTCCGGTGTTGGTGTACAGTAATGTCCATAACTATATTGCGACAAATCTCTCTATAGCAACATTCTCAATGATCCCTTCTACTCTATATTAATAAAAATTATTCGTTTTATTGCGACAATTCTCTATAACGAGGGTCCCTTGCGATGTCACTATGATGCGATTCAACTGTTATATATATATATATATATATATATATATATATATATATATATATATATATATATATATATATATATATATATATATATATATATATATATAGATATAGATATAGATATAGATATATATATATATATATATATATATATATATATATATATATATATATATATATATATATATATATATATATATATATATATTATATTTATATATATATATATATATATATATATATATATATATATATATATATATATATATATATATATATATATATATATATATATATATATATATATATATATATATATATATATATATATATATATATATATATATATATATATATATATATATATATATATATATATATATATATATATATATATTAGAGTGGCCATATTTTATATGGCCGTTTTTGAAACTATCGATCTTAATGAGCGCCGGGCTGAAAAAGTTTCCTTTTGACCTCTACAATAAGCCATGAAAATTTGAAGTTCATCGAAGTTTATTTAATGGACCCACAAAGCGCTTATATTTGAGAAATCGATTTACATGAAAATTGTATGGAGTTTTTTCTTTTTTTAACATATATCTCTCGATAAACTCATTCACATACACATGTATTTTCATAAAACAGTAATATTATCACCCTAATTTAAGTTCAAAACAATCTATAACTTTTGGTGTTTGTTAAAAAGTTCGTATTTTGAATGAGGTGTGTATATTTTCAGTATAAATCAACAACATGCAATATAAACTGAAATTCGTCTTAATAATGTGTTGAAACACGGTTAGTATTTTTCATAAATTCAACATTAAGTATTGAAACCAAAAATGGCCGACTTCCAGCCACCATTTTGAATTTTCAAAGGCCCAAGACTCGGAAACAGTTAATGCGTCATCTGTGAAAACGTTATTCCATGTTTGCTGCGGTGAAGCAAACATAAAATAGCGTTTTCACAGGGAAAGCATTATCTATTTCCGAGTCTTGTGCTTCTAAAAATTCGAAGTGGTGATTCGAAATTGGCTGTTTGTGGTTTCAATACCGTTTCACCACAGAACGGAAGGTCATCTGTGATACGAAAACTGCTAAGTGCTCAGTGAATTTTGCAGCGCTCCCTAGGGGTGGAAAGAACGCTTTTTACATGGAAAATAAACAAAATTTATACTACTTTTATCGAAATCAATCAAACACACTGGTATAAATCTGTCGGCGAAAACACTACAGGTTAACCCAGCTAAGCATCTGTAAGAAGGAAAACACATTATTTCTAGGGGCTTGACAACTTTATTTCATGAAAAATATTTCGGTAATGGTTGATATAGATATTAATATCTATCATTTATTTATCACATTAACTTCCCAACCATAGCGTATAGGACATGGTGAAACGGTTTGATCAACAAGTAGGCACGAGCGGGGAAGCGTTTTTTTATTTTGTACGGTTGAAGACGAGGCATCACCAAGCGACAGCAAATAACTTTTTCTACTTGTTAATAGATTCTTACTAACTAAGCAAATGAAAATCGCAAATTCATGTGTTTCAAGTTGTGAATTGCTTCTAAAATGAATGAATATCAGTAGCAAGGTATGTAGCTTTACCGGATTTATAATTTGAATGCATCGAAATAGTATATTATAAGATGCGATGAATTTTGGTCATCGGTTGTTTTAATAAACAACTTTAGTCTTTGGCATTTTTTTTGCAATATAGCCGGTTGTACTTTTGACATACCGTTTTACTATGTTTCTATACACCAACATCGCAACAACGATAGTATGACTTCAAAGATTTGATGAGAAAGATTCAAAGATTTGAAGATTCAAAGATTTGATGAGAAAGATTTTGATGTAACTAGAGGAGTGTCTGAAAATGCAACGATAAACACTTAGTAACAGTGAATACAATCGAATTTAGCTCGTTGCACTAAATTCGTAGTCCAACTAGTAAAGGACTTTCACGCGTTGGGTTGAGCTATCCAGGTTGCAAGATGACACCGGTTGTTTCTTTTTGTTGGGATTATTAAGAGATTTGCCCAAAACTGAACGCGGTCTAATCCAATCACCGCGCTTGAATCAAAGGCCGCGCTGAGTTGCCAGATGTATGCTGTTTTAATTTGCATCAACCTTCATTGTTAAAGTATCGGGAAAATCTTTGAAGAAATCACTGCTGGAGACAGTGGAGACTAAAAAGGATTACTAATCACCAGAGGAAAATCTATCGCATCATATGCTTACTTTGTGGTTTCTGTTTCAAGCATTATGATATCAATTTATGTTAGATTAATCTGTAAACCTGGCACCCCTGCTGTCGCCTTCAGTGTGCTGCCAGAATCGAAGTTTGTTTTGATTTTGGAAAGGGTTGCCAAAGCAGGTAGATTTAATTTTGGCTGTTGTTTAGTGTCCCAAAGAAAAAAAATCGACTCTGCAACCAAGAAGGGCATTTGGTTTCAGAGTTGCGGTTTATAGCGCGGCGAACAAGTTTTAGTGAAACTCACAATACTAATCACCTATTGGGTTACGCAGTGTCTTGCCCCTAGCATTCTTCAAAACAGCTGACTCAGATACTGGCATAGATGATTGTAGAACTGTTCCTTTATTGTTTTTCAGTAATCTACTCCTTTTAACTGTGAAAATAATCAGATTATTAACACGAGTTACATAAAGTGAGAGTCGCATCTTTTGTTTCAAGTCTCTAATTACCATCTCGTTTAGAGTCCTCTTAAAGAATATTCGTATATTACGTAACGTGAAATTTGGCAATTTTCAAAACCCCCATCAACTAAGTAACGCAAATTTGCATGGTGGTCTTATGCAGTGTAACACTTCGCTGGATACCTCTCCTCCACCTCTCCCCTGAGCGCGTTATGTATTATACGAATGTTTCCATATATGAACGAACGCTAGAGGTAAGGCACTATTGATATACAATGGTGATTCGCTTACCAGTTGCTTCTTAGTCGGGGGTTTGTTAGTTGGGCCCTCATCCATCTAAAAAGCGCTCTTATGTCAAAATGGAACGACATTCAAATGCATGCAAGAAACCCGAAAAGTGGATAAATGATAAAATAAATTTTTACTACTCGTACTTGAGTTTATTTGTCATTGATTGTTGATGGTTACCTTTGATTACTCGAAAAAAATGACATTGATTACTTCGGAGTATTCTCAGGTTACGACGCATTTCGATCCTTTTTTTGTGTTCTGTAAGGTTGTCACTTTCGGTTGTCAGCAAAGATACCAGATTTGTCAGCAAAACGATGATTTGTTTTGAATAGCAGGTATGTGCGGTATTTTTCAATCTCCATCCCGCATAATCAATAACCATAAACGGATGATAATCCATATGGTTTAATGATACCCCATACAGTCGAAACTATATCCCGAACTAGTTGTTACGCACGTTTTATGGTTATTGATTATGCGGGAAGGTTAACTTCATTTTTTTTTCCTATGACTTTCTCAAAATGTGTGCAGATTTTTACTGATTTCTGCCTGCTCGAGCGCATTTTTTCAAATCACGATTAGATTTTTATCAGATTTAAAAAAAAGACTGCACAATGAAACCGGTACCTCTTACAATCGCATTATTCGTTGCTCTAGAAACTAACCTGATTTTAATTAACCTCATTCAGCTTATTTTTATTTAAATGGCATGTCGCATGTCACATCAATGAGTAGAAAATCTATATTCTCCATAATGGACTAGAGTCAATCGGCAAAACATTTAATATAATCTTATAAGAGGATGAAAATAGTTTATAAATTTCATTTTCGAATAAAAATGTGATTCATTTATTATAAATATTCGGAAAATTTGCGTTAAAAAATCCATCTGTGCCATGATTTTTAAAAACTCAAAGTACTTTCTTTAATTGAAAAAAAAAACTCACGAGCTGCATTTTAAATTTTAACAATTTTCAAAAATAGCCGTCTATGACACATGGTACAATTGTAAATGGAAGAATTGCAACATTAACGTTTTAAAACGCACGATTTTTCAATAACATTGATTGTTGTTCGTGTTTCAAATCAACATTTGTCGATTACGATACCTTCGTTACACTATTGTAATATGACAAACTCCACAAATGTGAATAATTGCGAATTTTACCCAAAACGTTTTTGCATCGAACGTAATAGATTGTATTAAACGGGTTAAACTGTTGAAATAACCGTCAATTCAAAACATCGAATAAATTATGCCACATTATACCACTGGCAAAGCGGCATAAACGTACACGACAAATAAATATTGCCCGAGAGCACAGAAAATTCAATTGTCATTTTTCAGTCCTTTTTGTGTGCACTTTCTGTTCGATCATATACCTGAAGTTGACCTTCCGTTCTGTGGTTTCACCTTAAGGACCATTCGCTTTTAATCACCTGACCATTTTTTGTTTAATTTCAAACGGGATATCAGGCCAATCCATCTTATTCTAGGCTTAACTACCACAAGTGATTCTTCATCTTTTCAGTTACATTGTCTGAGACGACTTTAAATTTCGGCATAAGCGAAAGAATCACGTAGAGAATTCATAACTTTATTAATACATTAAACAGCACTCGTACATTCGAAAAACACATGAATGTGAAGTTTGACTACCAACAGGGCCATGTCTTGAATGCAATTGATGATCAATGATCAGAACTTTTGGATCATTGAAGCTGATCAGAACTTTTGGATCATTGAAGTTGATTGGCTGTGAATGAGTTGATTTCGTTTGATGCTCTTGTAAAACGGTTAAAGAAAAGTGTTTCAGGTCCGATGCTTTTGCCATATAATATATTTTACAAAAGGTTCATAAAAATGAAGAGGACAAGTAATATTGGTTAGTTTTTAAAACTTTTCCGAAATGTTTCAATCCACTAGCGTATTATGAACTTCTTAGGCGATATTTTTGCCGCAGCTTGAATCAATTTTAAGCGCGCCTAAGAATTTTGCACTTCCATCGAAACTCATAAGAATTGCTATTCGATCAACAGGAGATCTACCGACCGTATTTGATAGAATTCACCGTCTTAGTGCATTCAGATTACTAGTGCTGAACTGTTTCATAGAAAATAATAGTAATAATAATGATAATACTCTAAATAACATTAAATCCATACAAAAAGTTCTTAAAATTTTAATAATGTTGCTTCACCAGTCCGATTGTGGCAGTTCACTTCACGCAGTTGCTGCAATTAAGTACGATTAAGGATATAATCACTGAATGACATGTTTAAAACCTCTAACGAATATGAGAGGTCATTTATTTATTACGTAACGTACTTAGAAGAAGGGGATATTCAACGAAGATTTCCATTACGCGAGGCCCCCATGCTAAATTGCTTTATTTAGGGGTAGGAGGTGTTCAAAATTGCTATAATTTAGCGTTACGTAATATGTGAATGTCCCTAATGATATGATTTTATAATTGAAGAATATTTCAACGCAAAATATACAACTATTTTAAGAAACTAAGGCAAAAAACTTAAAAAAGAGATAAAAAACAACAGTTCTTATGAGAATCAACTCTTTTTAAATATAAGCGTTTTGTGGGTCCATTAAATGAACTCTATTCAACTTCAAATTTTTAATGGCTTATTTTTGGAGTAAAAAGGAAACTTTTTCCGCTCGGCGCTCATCGAAATCGCATGATGTTACAAAAATGGCCACTCTAATATATATAATATATATATATATATATATATATATATATATATATATATATATATATATATATATATATATATATATATATATATATATATATATATATATATATATATATATATATATATATATATATATATATATATATATATATATATATATATATATATATATATATATATATATATATATATATATATATATATATATATATATATATATATATATATATATATATATATATATATATATATATATATATATATATATATATATATATATATATATATTCATTAAGGCTGTTGTCGGATGAATTATTGAATAAATAAATAAATAAATAAATAAATATATAAATATATATGTACATATAATATGAATGTGAAGCTGACAATTAAAAAATGTACTAACTGGGGAAATAGTCATTTGGGAATTTACGAAAAATATAGTCCAGCAGGTGGGACTCGAACCCACAACTTCAGATGCGTTTCCGATTACACCACCGCAAGACGTATAAGTCTGCCTTGCTTAATAGCTATTTTGTATCGCTTGTACACTTTATCGCACGTCATCATTTACTCAGTAGAGAGTATTGTTTGCTGGCAGGGTTTTGTTTCGTAACTCTCACGTCACAGTGGGGTTTACTGCATCAGTGAGAGATCGAAAATCGCCAGTCTGTTGCCGTCTCTACCAACGGCAACATCTTGACGTGTTGGTCCGTCATGAATATTTATCTTTCTTATTTTCAATATATATATATATATATTAGAGTGGCGAGTATATATATACATATATATATATATATATATATATATATATATATATATATATATATATATATATATATATATATATATATATATATATATATATATATATATATATATATATATATATATATATATATATATATATATATATATATATATATATATATATATATATATATATATATATATAAATTTATTATGATTTCACCATTCAAAATGTTAGAAAATTATAATAAATGAGTGATAGCGATGACTTACCGGAAGAGCTTCAGAATTTTCAATTTGCTTGCTTAGTTTCCCGGTTGTTGATGTTGGTCCAGTGGTGGATGATTTATCCAAAACCCCAAACAAATGTCGAAACGGAAGTTCGTTGAAGTGTAGAAGGCAAACAAACCAATGCAATGGCCTTTTTAGCAGCAATTCGACTCTTCGTATAATTCCACCGTGTGTGCCAGTGTTTGTTGGCTCACCGTCAGTGCATATGCCAATCAATGCATCCAGAGATATGTTTTTATCGTTGAAAAATTCATTCAATTTTGTTGTTTTGTATTCAGCACTTTCCTCTACCAGTCTTGCGTAACCAATCAATCGACAGTTCGGTTCTCTCAAAACAACAAGGTGAGGTTCTTTTACCATCCTACTATGATACTTACCATCAATTTTTTCTCTCGTATGAGTATCATCTTTTCTGCCGTCGAATGAAAACGCTATTAAACTGGAATCATCAAACCTTTTGCACTATTCACTATTCGTCTGCATTTCTCCCTTTCTCTACGAACTTTCGATTTATCCATGATGAGAGGTTCGCCATGCTGATCTTTCATTTCAAAATCTTTGAAAAGACTGGTTGCCAATGCTGACGCTACTCTATCAGACACACCAAATCTGTCACACATCAAGGCAAAGTTAAAACAATCGTATCTTTCTGTGTATTGTGAACTTGTGCTTCTATTCATAACATCTTCATCAACCGTCATCGGTACGTCTACGTATGTTGTATCATCGGGATCTTCGTATGTTGGCATTGTTGGCATTGATGACGATGTCCCTTGCTCTTCAATTTCCATCATCAAATGCATCAATTGTTAGTCTTCTCTGTTTATGTTGATCGTGCATAAACTCTTTGAGGCGTTCTGGAACCAAACCGCAGTTACATTGAGCTGCCGTCAAATCGCATTTACATGCTCCAATATAAAAAATTTCGTTCAGAGTACCGGTAAACACTAAAAGGTCTCTATTCGTCTTCTTAATTTCGGCTTGGTATTTGTCAACCAATCTATTCAATTTAACAGCAACATATTTTTTTGAAATTATTTCCATACCAAGTTTTTCCCAAATTCCAACCAACTTATCTGTTACGTGATTAGAGAATTGTTTATAAGAAAACTTTTTTTGTTCTGTTTTTGCACGTTCGCTTAAGTAAAAATAATATCTCAAGATATCCAGATCGGTTGGTAAATTAATATCATTCAAATCAGAAGACACACCAAAAACAGCAACATCATGCTTGGGTATATGACTCATTGGGTTTTCGATAGCTGATGATGTTGTTGCTATTTCATCTTGCGGGTTCATTGTAAACTAAAAAAAATATATTTTGACTTTAACAATTTTCACTTTCACTTTCAGGTTTTTATTTTAGGTGTTGACTCTTTGGCGGACGATGTAGAATGATTTATGTTGACGTTTCTATCCTATACGAAACCTACACTAGTTCTACACAGAGTGAATAGATAGAGTGACGCAGAGAGAAATTCAGTCAAAACAGCAACACGGTTTTTTTATGTATCCACCAAAATATTTTTCTGGCAGCCCCTTTTTGCTCAAGTTCCAGTTGACTTCAACGGAGTGTTGTTATTGTCAGAGTGAAAAGATAGTTATTGTATTTAAATTTAAAACAAGTTCGTTTGATAAAGTTTGATAGAGATAGATAAAATGAAGTGCGTTTTGTGTAATAACAAAAAACAGTAAGGAATGTGAGTTTTTTTCAGTTCCCGAAGAATCCGGTTGTGAGGAAACAGTGGATGGATTTTTGTTACCTCCCAGCAGACTATTTCATTGACGAAAACACCCGACTTTGCAGTGTTCGTTTGGTTTTTCTGGTTTCAGACTCTGCGTCACTCTATTTATTCACTCTGGTTCTACAGTGTGCGTGGGAACAGTGGAAACGGAGCGTCCGTGCGTGGTAGCCGTTGTGGTAGCAGGGGGGTAACACTAGCATGGGTGGGTCAGCCCTCCAAAGTTAGTGGGGGTCGGTCATACATTTGGACTCGATTGGGGCACTCTAAATGGGTCAAAACAGGATTTTTTGAAATTTGACCTTTTGGGTACCTACACGTTAGTACAAGAGACATCAGAATTCATTTTAGAGGTATGGTTTTTTGAGCAAAGTATCTTATTTTGATCCCTAGAATCCCCGAAAATCATATGTGCCTAAGCGATTTTTTGATCCCCTACAAATCGAACCGCCCTAATATATATATATATATATATATATATATATATATATATATATATATATATATATATATATATATATATATATATATATATATATATATATATATATATATATATATATTTATATATATATATATATATATATTTCTTACTGTTTTTTGTTATTACACAAAACGCACTTCATTTTATCTATCTCTATCAAACTTTATCAAACGAACTTGTTTTAAATTTAAATACAATAACTATCTTTTCACTCTGACAATAACAACACTCCGTTGAAGTCAACTGGAACTTGAGCAAAAAGGGGCTGCCAGAAAAATATTTTGGTGGATACATAAAAAAACCGTGTTGCTGTTTTGACTGAATTTCTCTCTGCGTCACTCTATCTATTCACTCTGTGTAGAACTAGTGTAGATTTCGTATAGGATAGAAACGTCAACATAAATCATTCTACATCGTCCACCAAAGAGTCAACACCTAAAATAAAAACCTGAAAGTGAAAGTGAAAATTGTTAAAGTCAAAATATATTTTTTTTAGTTTACAATGAACCCGCAAGATGAAATAGCAACAACATCATAAGCTATCGAAAACCCAATGAGTCATATACCCAAGCATGATGTTGCTGTTTTTGGTGTGTCTTCTGATTTGAATGATATTAATTTACCAACCGATCTGGATATCTTGAGATATTATTTTTACTTAAGCGAACGTGCAAAAACAGAACAAAAAAAGTTTTCTTATTAACAATTCTCTAATCACGTAACAGATAGGTTGGTTGGAATTTGGGAAAAACTTGGTATGGAAATAATTTCAATAAAATATGTTGCTGTTAAATTGAATAGATTGGTTGACAAATACCAAGCCGAAATTAAGAAGACGAATAGGGACCTTTTAGTGTTTACCGGTACTCTGAACGAAATTTTTTATATTGGAGCATGTAAATGCGATTTGACGGCAGCTCAATGTAACTGCGGTTTGGTTCCAGAACGCCTCAAAGAGTTTATGCACGATCAACATAAACAGAGAAGACTAACAATTGATGCATTTCTGATGGAAATTGAAGAGCAAGGAACATCGTCATCAATGCCAACAATGCCAACATACGAAGATCCCGATGATACAACATACGTAGACGTACCGATGACGGTTGATGAAGATGTTATGAATAGAAGCACAAGTTCACAATACACAGAAAGATACGATTGTTTTAACTTTGCCTTGATGTGTGACAGATTTGGTGTGTCTGATAGAGTAGCGTCAGCATTGGCAACCAGTCTTTTCGAAGATTTTGAAATGAAAGATCAGCATGGCGAACCTCTCATCATGGATAAATCGAAAGTTCGTAGAGAAAGGGAGAAATGCAGACGAATAGTGCTCCGCAAAAAGTTTGATGATTCCAGTTTAATAGCGTTTTCATTCGACGGCAGAAAAGATGATACTTATACGAGAGAAAAAATTGATGGTAAGTATCATAGTAGGATGGTAAAAGAACCTCACCTTGTTGTTTTGAGAGAACCGAATTGTCGATTGATTGGTTACGCAAGACTGGTAGAGGAAAGTGCTGAATACAAAACAACAAAATTGAATGAATTTTTCAACGATAAAAACATGTCTCTGGATGCATTGATTGGCATATGCACTAACGGTGAGCCAACAAACACTGGCACACACGGTGGAATTATACGAAGATTCGAATTGCTGCTAAAAAGACCATTGCATTGGTTTGTTTGCCTTCTACACTTCAACGAACTTCCGTTTCGACATTTGTTTGGGGTTTTGGATAAATCATCCACCACTGGACCAACATCAACAACCGGGAAACTAAGCAAGCAAATTGAAAATTCTGAAGCACTACCGGTAAGTCATCGCTATCACTCATTTATTATAATTTTCTAACATTTTGAATGGTGAAATCATAATAAATTTATTTAATTATTATATATTTTTAGGTGGTGAGCGACTTTCAGAGAATTGCGTTGGAAAATATGCCTCCTGTTGCAGAACAGCACGAATATTCAATCGATTCGCAGTACTTATACGACATGGCACATGCAATTTCTAATGGCGTGGTTTCTGTGGATCTGGCTAACATAAAACCAGGGAAAATTGTACATTCTCGCTGGCTCACCAAGGCCGCTAGATTATTACGATTTTATGTGACAATGAAAAAACCACCTAAAAATTTAAGAATTCTGGTTGAATTTATAATTAAGGTTTATGTGCCAATGTATTTTAATATCAAGTATTACAGCTCTGTCGTGTACGGTAGTGTATTATTTTTCAAGTACATTACTTGGGCACAATTTCTGGAGCCAAATTTACGCACTGTTGTCAATCATGTAATTAAAAATAATCCATATTTTGCACATTCGGAAAATTTCTTGCTATCAATGTTGTTTGATGATAGGAAAGAGGTGCGCGACTCTGCTATCAAGAAAATTTTACGATATCGAGACAATGTTGAAGACCCATCGGAACTTAGAGAATATAAAAAACCAGATATAAACTTCCATTGCTTCGATTACACGAAAATGATCGATTTGACTGATAAAAATAACGTATTTGAACCACCATTCACGCGAATCATTCCGTATGAAACATTGATAGCATATTTAAATGAAGATGATTCACCATTTACTGATCCGCATATTTCATTACATATACAAGGAACGGAACAACACGTTCAACTGCTAGCTAGCGTTTCCAAATGAGTAATATCGGAAAATGTAGAGGCTGTTATTGAGGCGACATTAGAGAGCCGTGCGAAATTGCCCAGTGTTGAAACCAAAAAAGACTTCAAACAATAATTTTTTAGTTTCTTTCCTATGTTTTTATCGAATAAATTTTTAAAGAGAAAACAAAAATCCAAAAAAAAAAAACATTTTTTTCCTAGAAACTTCATTTGTGCGGAAAAATAATAGCCATTTCACTGATTTTTGTCTTATAAAGTGCCAAAAATGGTAATTTTTTGATATTTTTGTATGGGAGACCCCCTAGGGGGGTCCCAGGGGGGTAACACTAGCATGGGTGGGTCAGCCCTCCAAAGTTAGTGGGGGTCGGTCATACATTTGGACTCGATTGGGTCACTCTAAATGGGTCAAAACAGGATTTTTTGAAATTTGACCTTTTGGGTACCTACACGTTAGTACAAGGGACATCAGAATTCATTTTAGAGGTATGGTTTTTTGAGAAAAGTATCTTATTTTGATCCCTAAAATCCGAAAATCATATGTGCCTAAGCGATTTAAATCGACCCACCCTAATATATATATATATATATATATATATATATATATATATATATATATATATATATATATATATATATATATATATATATATATATATATATATATATATATATATATATATATATATATATATATATATATATATATATATATATATATATATATATATATAAATATATATATATATATATATATATATATATATATATATATATATATATATATATATATATAAATATATATATATATATATATATATATATATATATATATATATATATATATATATATATATATATATATATATATATATATATATATATATATATATATATATATATATATATATATATATATGTTTGGTGATCGCTCCGATAGAATATAAAACAAAAGACGCGCGAGCAAGTGTTGGAATTGTTTGCCTGGTCGAGTGAAGGTTCAAGGTCGCCCGCCTTTGTGCAACTGTTTCGCATCGTGGCTGTTTGCTGGTGCGTAAGCCGATTTGGCTGCTAAGTGATTTGTGATACAGCAGTGGACGAGAATCTCAACACAAAGGAGGAAAAAGAAGAAGCCAACAGTTGACAGCGAGTTGTGTCGCTGTGCTGAGTGATCACACACCCGGCTCGCTGCTGGTGGCTGTTTGGAGCTGCTGTATTGGTGCTGCTGGCTGTAACGGCTGCAGCTTCGACCGTTCGGACAACCAACCCTGCTGAAAGGAGAAGTAAAGAGGTACGTGTTATGTCGGCGCTAGTGCGCTAGATTTAGCGCGATGGATGTAGATCCCTCGCCTCCCGTGCCACCATCCCCGAACCCCTCCGACCCTGTCCCTCCTGCCAACCCTTCCTCTGTTAATTCTCCAGTCCCCCCTCGCCCCAGGCTTTACCCGGACGGATCTCAGGGCAGCTTTACTGTTTTCTTTCGGCCAAAAGCAGGACCGAAACCGAAACCGTTAAACATCCTGCAGATTTCGAAAGACCTGACGGAGGGGTACAAGGCCGTGACCGAAATCTCCAAGGTCAGACCCAACAAGCTCCGTGTCGTGGTCAGCGACCTGGAACAGGCCAACGCCATTGCTCGCTCCGAGTTTTTCACACGTGAGTATCGCGTTTATATACCCGCACGAGACGTGGAGATCGACGGTGTCATAACCGATTCGAGTCTGTCGGTCGAGTGTATCTTGGCAAGCGGTTTTGGCTGCTTCAAAAATGCTTTGTGTCACGACGTAAAAGTAAAGATCATAAATTGCAAGCAATTGCGGTCTGTGTCTCTTGTCAACGGCACAAAAGTGTACACTCCGTCAGACTCGTTTCGTGTTACGTTTGCCGGATCTGCTCTCCCTAGCCACGTCTCGATCGATCGGGTTCGTCTGCCTGTGCGATTGTATGTACCCCGTGTTATGAATTGCACCAATTGCAAGAAGCTAGGCCACACAGCCGCCTACTGCTGCAATAAGGCACGAAGTAGCAAGTGTGGAGAAACTCATGCGGACTATTCTTGCAGTGTAAATGCTGAAAAACGTATTCTTTGCGGGGAAAATCGGTGTACATGCAGCGCAGAGATAAAATCAAGCGGTCACTGAAGGAGCGTTCAAAGCGATCTTACGCTGAGATGCTGAAGAAGACCGTAACCACTCCTACCATAACATCGAACCCCTTTGATCTGTTGTCCTCTGATGAAACCGATTCTGACGTTTCACCAGCGGGAACAACTTATGCCAATCCTGGGGCGTCTAGAAAGAGGAAAAATATTTCCTCTCCTAAACTTCCCCGAAAAGGTCCTAAGATTTCCCAAAGTGAAATGAAAGTTACAAACAAACCAAACAGTGCTGCGGAAAAACCGAAGCAAACTCCTCCTGGGCTTGCAAATTTAAAGTCCCAGAAGGAATTCCCAGCACTGCCAGGAACATCTAAAACCCCAGTTGTTCCTTTTGCACTCCCAGTTGATGAAACAAACTCTGGATTAGTGAAATTTTCTGACATTGTGGACTGGATCTTTGAAACTTTCAATGTACCCGATCCAGTTAAAATTTTTCTTACAGCATTCCTCCCAACAGTTAGATCATTTTTGAAGCAGTTGACTGCCCAATGGCTCCTCCTTGCATCGATTGTATCCTTCGATGCCTAATTCATCTGCGTATACGAAGGATTCTATCTCTGTCTTACAGTGGAATTGTAGAAGTATTTTACCAAAAATGGATTCATTTAAAGTTTTAATAAATAGAAACAAATGCGATGCATTTTCCCTTTGTGAAACTTGGCTTACTTCAAATATTGATCTCAACTTCCATGATTTTAATATTATTCGCCTTGATCGAGACACCCCATATGGAGGAGTGCTTTTAGGGATTAAAAAGTGCTATTCTTTCTATCGTATTAACCTCCCCTCGATTCCAGGCATCGAAGGTGTCGCATGTCAAATGACAATACAAGGTAAAGAGCTTTGTATTGTCTCAATATATATTCCTCCCTGAGCACAAGTTGGGCAACGGTTGCTCTTTGATTTAATAGAACTTCTTCCCTCGCCACGTTTGATTTTGGGAGACTTCAACTCTCATGGTGTTGCTTGGGGTTCCCCCTACAATGATAACCGCTCCTCTTTAAACTATAACCTTTGCGATGACTTCGACATAACTATTTTGAACAACGGTGAAATGACACGTATCCCGAAACCTCCAGCGCGCCCAAGCGCTTTGGATCTATCCTTATGTTCGACGTCGCTACGGTTGGATTGCACATGGAAGGTAATCCTCGATCCTCACGGTAGCGACCATCTGCCTATACTTATTTCAATTACTAACGGTTCAACTCGCATGCGACCAATTGACATTCCGTATGACCTCACACGGAATGTCGATTGGAAGTTATACGAGGAAATGATTTCAAAAGCGGTCGAGTCGATTCAACATCACCCACCACTTGAAGAATACAACCTCCTCGCGGGCTTAATCCTCGACGCCGCGTTGCAAGCCCAAACGAAGAAATATCCCGGCGTAACGATCAAAGAGCGGCCTCCAACTCCGTGGTGGGACAAAGAGTGCTCCGATGTCTACACGCAAAGATCCGACGCGTTTTTGGCCTTCCAGAAGGGAGGTATACCCGACGACTATATACGGTATTCGGAGCTTAATGCCAAGCTTAAAAGCCTGGCTAAAGCAAAGAAACGCGGGTATTGGCGTCGGTTCGTGAACGAGACGTCGAGAGAGACATCGATGAGCACTCTTTGGAACACAGCCCGAAGAATGCGGAATCGCGTAACGGTCAACGAAAGCGAGGAGTCTTCAAGTCGGTGGATATTTGATTTTGCCAGGAAAGTATGTCCGGACTCTATTCCTGCGCAAAACATTGTTCGCGATACGTCTCCGGGTCACGACGCGATAGAATCACCTTTTACGATGGCAGAATTTTCAGTTGGCCTCCTGTCCTGTAACAATAACGCGCCTGGGTTAGATAAAATCAAATTCAACTTGTTGAAGAATCTACCCGGCAATGCCAAGAGGCGCTTGTTGAACTTGTTCAATAAGTTCCTGGAGCAAAACATTGTACCGCAGAATTGGAGGCAAGTGAAGGTGATCGCCATCCAAAAACCAGGGAAACCAGCTTCTGATCACAACTCTTATAGGCCGATTGCAATGCTATCCTGTATCCGGAAATTGATGGAAAAAATGATACTCCGTCGTTTAGACCATTGGGTCGAATCAAATGGTCTACTATCAGATACTCAATTTGGCTTCCGCCGTGCCAAAGGAACGAATGATTGTCTTGCGTTGCTTTCTACAGATATTCAGCTGGTATATGCTCGCAAAGAACAAATGGCATCTGTGTTTATGGAAATTAAGGGGGCTTTTGATTTCGTTTCTATTGACATTATTTCAGGCAATCTTCACCGACAAGGATTTTAACCAATTTTACACAATTTCTTGCATAATTTGTTGTCAGGACAGCATATGCATTTTACGCATGGTGATTTGGCAACATTTCGCATTAGCTACATGGGTCTTCCCCAGGGCTCATGATGAAGCCCCCTTTTTTACAATTTTTATGTGAATGACATTGACGCATGTCTGGCAAACTTATGCACGATAAGACAACTTGCAGGATGAGGAAAAAAAAAAGACAACTTGCAGACGACAGCGTGGTCTCTGGCCAAAGCTGCCGATTTGCAAGGACCTCTAAACGACGGAGTATCATTTTTTCCATCAATTTCCGGATACAGGATAGCATTGCAATCGGCCTATAAGAGTTGTGATCAGAAGCTGGTTTCCCTGGACCATTGCAAGATACCTTAGACAATTTGTCTGCTTGGGCTTTACAGCTAGGTATCGAATTCTCTCCGGAGAAGAATGAGATAGTAGTTTTTTATAGGAAGCGCGAACCTGCTCAGCTCCACTTACAGTTAATGGGTTAAAACAATTTCTCAGGTTTTGGTATATGAATATCTTGGTGTCTGGTTCGATTCGAAAGACACCTGGGGATGTCACGTTCGGTACTTGATGAAAAAATTTCAACAGCGAGTAAATTTTCTACGGACAATTACTGAATCATGGTGGGGCGCCCACCCAGGAGACCTCGTAAGGCTTTACCAAAAAACGATATTGTCGGTGCTTGAGTATAAGTGTTTCTGCTTCCGCTCCGCTGCAAATACCCATTTAATCAAGCTGTAACGACTGCCGTGTCGTTGTTTGCGTATTGCATGCATTAGATCCATACGATGAGTTTGGAAGTTTTAGCGGGCGTTCTCTTATTAAAAGACCGCTTTTGGGATCTGGCTACTCGTATTCTCTTCGATTGTGAGGTTTTGAACCCCTTGGTAATTAAAAATTTCGATAGGCTAGTTACACAAAACTCTCAGACCCGTTTCATGACTATGTATTTCGATCACATGTCTCAAAGAATAAATCTTTCCTCATACAACTCCAATCGTGTCAACTTGTTAGATACTTTTGTTTCTTCTGTGTTTTTGATACATCCATGATGGAAGAAACTCGTTGAATCCCGGTTCACTTACGCGTGCTGCAGATTCCTAGATATTTTTAACAAATACAAAAACATCAACTGCGACAATGCGTTTTATACTGACGGATCACTTCTCAACTAGTCCACTGGCTTCGGTATCTTCAACAATAATTTTGCCGTCTCCTACAAGTTCGATAATCCTGCTTCTGTTTACGTCGCAGAATTGGCTGCAATTCAGTATACCTTAGGGATTTTTGAAAAAATGTCCACGGACCATTACTTCATCTTTACGGACAGTCTCAGTTCTATTGAGGCTCTCCGAGCGATGAAGGATGTAAGGCACTCTCCGTATTTCCTGGGGAAAATACGGAAACATCTGAGTGCTTTATCCTTACTGTGGGTCCCTTCTCATTGTTCCATTTCGGGCAATGAGAAAGCAGACACTTTGGCAAAGGTGGGCGCGACAAACGGTGATATTTACGACAGACCAATTGCCTACAATGAATTTTTGAAATTTTCACGTCAGAGTACACCATCAACTGGCAGGCATCGTGGGACAAGGGAGAACTGGGAAGGTGGCTACACAGCATCATACCCAAGATTTCCACCAAACCTTGGCTTCGGGGGTTGGATGTAGGACGAGATTTAATTCGCGTGATGTCTTGGATTATGTCCAACTACTACAGGTTAGATGCACATCTCCTGCCTATTGGGGTATCAAGACATTGAACACGGGGTTTGGGTGTGTGCTGAATACCGCGGCGCCAGATCTCTTCTTTTGGATACCGTCAGTGCCCGAGGAATACAGCCTTATGTGCCAGTTCGTGATATCCTCGCTCAGCGAAACTTGCCATACATGCTACATATTTATAGCTATTTGAAGACCATCAAGGTGCCCATTTAACAGCGAAACGAATCTCGGATAAAAAACCTAAATTAATCCACCTAGCAGTCAGACCCAGCCTTTCTCATTCAAGCATTTATTTGTAAAAATAGATTTACATGAACGCTTCATCCAATAAATGAATATTCACTTTAAAGGTTTTGAAATATTGATGTTGTTATCTATACATATGAAAATGCAGTCCGGTCTGTCTGTCTGTTTGCCTGATCCATATAGGCTCAAAAAAAAAATTGTAGGTAAGGGTTTTTGGTGCCGATAAAGGTTCCTATGATAGTTTGAGACCCCTCTCTCCTCTGGAAGGGAGGGGTTCCATACAAATAAAACACAAATTTCTGCACATCTCGAAAACTAACCAACTTAATGAAGCCAAATTTGGCAGGTGAATGTTTTTAGAGGTAAAAAATATGTGCATATTGGTTTGACACCCCTCAAGAAAATACAACCAAATTTGGTATTTGAATGTTTTTAGAGGTAACAAATAATGGTTCGACGCCCCTCCCCCATGCGTAAAATGCAAGGTCGAATCATCGCAAAGTATTTTAGAATAAAAAAGTTCCCAGTTTGTTTTTCTAGGGTTCCTGTAAACTTCCGTTACTAAGTCCTCTGCGTTATATTCGAATATAATTTGCTTGTGGTCTGATGAAGAAATCTCATCAGATACATGCCAATCAGATTTTTTTTCCGTTAGTTTAGCACTTGATGAAGTAAGATCAAGTACTTCTTGTCGAATCGTATTTACAAAAGTTGGATTATTACCTCGATTACATATATCAACATTGTTAGATAGTATATAGTCAAAAAGGCACTCACCTCTTTTGTTTGTGTCTGTACTTCCCCATATTGTATGATGGGCGTTTGCGTCACATCCAACGATGAACTGTTTATTCAGCCTCTTGCAGTGCGCTATAAACTCCTGAACTTCCCTAGGAGAAGCTTCTTCTTGTTCCCCTGAAAAGTAGGCGGAGACCACCATTACTTGAGCTTTTCCTCGTGTCGTTGGCAGTTCCACTTGTACAGCAACTATATCCCGTCTAATGAATTCTGTAATTGGCGTAAAGTTAGTGCTACTACTTACCAAAAGCGCTGCCCTTGGTGCTAGCGCAGAATCATCATAAAGGAGCTTACCCGAATTTGTTAAAAGTCCCAAGACTTTATTTTTGTTCACCCATGGCTCTTGCACAATAGCCACGTTGAAGTTTTCTTTGGTGAACCTGCGGCAAAGGATTCCACTAGCCTTTTTTGCGTGATGCAGGTTCACTTGGAAAAACTTAATGTTCTTGTCGTTCATTTCGGACTAATTTTGTTCCTCGGGGCTTCTTTCGCTCCCCCTTTGCCCGATGGTTGTTCATGGGTGTTTTTGGGTGCTCGTGTTGTTCGCCCTCAGTCATTGTCCCTTGAACAGGCTGTTTCGGTTGGTTTTTACTACCACTCGGTTGTGAAGCCAAAACATCCGTTATTCCCATGAATTCGGACTTGACGCTTGTGAAGTTTCGTCCAGCCCTGATTTTTCGCGGATAAATTACTCCGAACTTGTAGCTCAGCTTGTACTTCCAATTAGCGATTTTTTTCGCTGACGCTTCGTTCACTGATAGGATGAGCTGGACATGATTCTTGATGGGCTCGCGCTTAAGCACCCTCCAAGAATCAGTAGCAATATCGTTATGGCCCTCGATTAGAGCTAATATGGTTTCGTTATCGTTCATGCCCCTCTTGGGAAAAAAGACAGCCAAAATTTCTGGTCTAGGGATAGATTTACTATCAACAACCATCAGATCAGCCGTTTCCCATAGCTCGATTTTCGAAGCGATCCCTTTCAACCATTCTGCAGTTTCCCGTTTTGGCACTCGATTACCATAGACCCGGACTTAAAGCTGCAGTTAGTGAATTTGGGCTTGAACTTTTCCTTCCTTTGTTCAACGACATTGCCTAGGATGGACTCTTCGATTAGTTCCATCATAGTCGTCGAGAGCCCAGACGTGGGATAGTCCTTAGGCATTAGTCCGACCTTAAACTGGCTAAGGACCTCACCGTAGGTGATCACCTCCATCCGCCTATTTACTGACTCCTTCCGAGTGGTTGCAGGAATTTTGCATTCCTTCTTCCTTTTTGGACGAGGATTGCTTTTACTGCAATCGGAGGAGTCAATTTGCCTCGGTCTCTTAGCTGTTTGATTTGAGTTCATTGTTAAAGGGTTAATTGCGAGAAGACGAGCCTCCTCTCTGTCGTGCCCATCTTCAAGCAACTTTTTGAACCGCTTTCTCTCCGAACCACACAGTCGCCTAGGAAATTTCCTGCCCTGAAGAGCCCCTTTGGCATGCGCCGACTTTTCATGACTTTTTTTTCAGTCTCTGTGGTGGCTTTCATCTCTGAATCCCCCACACTTATACAACGCCGCAAATTTGCAGTGCTATTTTTCGTCAATGACATTATTTTAAATCGCATAGACTCATCCACATTACTATCACAACTCAGCTTTTATACACCTTCACGACATCTTAGAACAAGAAAATTTTGTTCGGAAAAATAGTTCAGAACTAATTATGCAAAACATTGGCATGAAAAAGAACAAATTAAAAACTATCTAAAATACACTTGAAATAATACTTAGCACGTACGAAAAACATTGTAAAACATTGTAAGTCTACATTTGCTTGACGACATAAATAAATAAATATTAAATAAATAAATAAATATTGCGTGATAGAGGAATGGTTAATTCAGGAAAATGGTAGTAAATTCTAAAATAGAAAACTCTATTGAAAAAATGAAAATCCTATCTTCATTTGGTACAAAGTTATAAATATGGAACTTACTTAAAATTTAGGTTTTTGTACTTAACTTTTGCTAGTTGCATTTTGAATGTTCGGAGGAATTGTTGGGGCACACAAAAAACACATTTTTGCCAAAGACCATACATCTACAGGACTTTTCCTTACAAAGTTATTTCATATTTTAGCTTATTTTTTCGATAACTTCAAGAACGTATGGGTTAAAAAGGGACAAGTGGTTTTTTTTCTTCATGATCATGATGTCAATACCTTTTCTATAAGTTAAGCTGAAGTACTATAAAAGCTTATTGGTTCCATCTGTCCCAATCCACCCATATTATCGTAGTAATTTTTTACATATTGAAAATACTAACTTTTTGTGTTAAGAGATAGAGGAATGGTTTATTTGGCAAAGTTTTAGAACGTGCAAAAATATGAAACTTTGCAGAACAAATAAAATTCCTATCTTTTTTTTCCGTCACTGTTGTGGCCAATCACCGACGCCCAGGGAGGCGACTCCACACCCAGGACCCTAACTCACGACCCGTTCATTAACGGACCGGCGCCAACGGCTTTACTTCCTCATGCGATGGAAGGCGTGATCCTAGAGATTTTTCGCCTCAGAAAATCTCCCGATGCCAGGATTGAATCTAGACCAGTTGGGTTGGTTGTGAGTGGATCACGCCACCTCACAACCATCGACACCTATGTCGGCGGTGGGATTCGAACCCAGGCGTCGAGCGTGATTGGCGGAGACGTTACCAACCACACTAGGCCCCCGCTCAATTCCTATCTTTATTAGGTAGAGAGTTACCGAGTACTTTATTTAAAGGTTACTTTAATGTTAGATTTTGTGCTTCACTTTTGTTAAATACATTTTACAAGAAAACGTTGTTCTAAAGTAGCATTTGAGCATACAAACACACGTTTTTGTTGAATACCACACATCTCCAGGACTTTTCTCTACGAAATTATAACATATTCAAGCTTATTCCTTCGATAATTTAAAGATCGTATGAATATCTCATTATAAACGCGAAAGAATAGTTTGATTGGGCCAACCAGAAAAGTAATGATAATTTATCAGAAATGTTATTTTTGGGGAATCGTAAGTAGAATATGAAGAATAAGTAAAAACCTAAATTAATCCACCTAGCGGTCAGACCCAGCCTTTCTCATTCGAACTTTTATTTGGTCGGCGTGCGACCAGACCGAGCCAAGCGCCATTTTCTTTAAAATTGAGTTATTAGCACCAGTGGATGTGCAAACTGATAATCTATGTTCCATTAAAGAATGAAATCATTTGAACAGTTCATAGGCGTTTTATAAGAAAAAATCTCTGTAGCACTTTGTAAAAAAAACGAAATTACGTTCGACCAGAGTGAGCCGTAAACACAGACATGGCATCTACAGAAAGTGATTGTATGTAATTTAAAAGCAAACTTTGCGATTTATTTTAACCAGTTACTGATTTCTCCGCTTTGAACAGCTCATTAATACGACTGTCATCAGAATTAGATAAAAAAACAGCCAGGTGGTTTTCGTAGAGCCGAATTTCGTTTCAATGGGCACATCACTTTTTTTCAAGATCTTGTTGAGCCAGACCGAACCAAGTGCATTTTATTTTAATTTGATATTTTTCGAATTAAAATTATTTTTTTCTTGTAACAAACCCTGGGACTGGGATAACATACGTTAAATCAATAAAATTAGACGATACCCGCTTTAAAATATCAGAGCATTTCATATTGATACTATCTTAACACTTAGCACTTGGTGAGCTTTGGCACCAGGAAATAGAGCAACAGACATAAAGCTTTGCTTGTCTATCAGCTGTATAATTTTTGAAACAAATTGGACTTTGAGATAAACAGCGTTGATATCTATGTATTACGTTTGACTAGTGAGAAAAATTAGCTTGTTTAATAGTCAAGTTGATATGTTGTAGTAAATACGTTTGACCAGACCGAACTGAAGCCCATTTTTTAAAATTTTTGTTCGACCAGAGTGAACTGGTCGAACAAGTGCATAAGTGTCAAAAATAAAAACCAAATATTTTAACAACTATTACTGTTTTTCTTGTATTTATGATAACAGGACATTTATTAAGCCCTATTTATTACGTGTTAGCATTGAATTAATGATAAGTTTAAACACGATTGATTTATGGGTGGTCAAACTACAAATGCTAATTACTCAAAACAATGTGTTTGGCGCTTGGCTCGGTCTGGTCGCACGCCGACCATTTGTAAAAATAGATTTACGTGAACGCTTCGATTTAATAAATGTATATTCACTCTTTAGGTTCTAAAATATTGATGTTGTAATCTATACATATAAAAATGTAGTCCGGTCTGTCTGTCTGTTTGATCCATATAGGCTCGAAAACTACCGAACCGATCGACGTGAAAATTTGTATGTAGGGGTTTTTGGTCTCGATAAAGGTTCCTATGATAGTTTGAGACCCCTCCCTCTTCTGGAAAGGAGGGGTCCAATACAAATGAAACATACATTTCTGCACAACTCAAGAACAAACCAAGCAAATGAAACCGAATTTGGCATGTGGATGTTTTAAAGGGTAATAAATATGTCCAAACTGGTTCGACGCCCCTGCCTCTTTCTTCCAGAAGACATGTTTCTGCACAAACTTCTGCACATCTCGCGAACTAATCAACCTTATTTGGCAGGTGAATGTTTTTAGTGGTAACAAATATGTTCGGGCAACATTTTGGATTGTACGATGGCAACTTCCGGTTTCTGGAAAACAGCCAAAAATGGACGATTTCCACCCAATATAATAATATTCGTATATAGAAAGATACACAGGAGCTAAATTCTACCACAGATACCATTTTGAATTCTAAGATGGCGACTTCCGGTCATGGAAAAACAGCAGCAAACGACCAAATACCACTCAATATTGGTAATTTCGGAATCGTAATGATACACTGGAGCCACAAATCGACTTCAGACACCACCACATTTAAATTATGTTGAGGACACATATATAAATCAAAGCAGGTATAGTTTTAAAGCCTTTGAATTTCTTTTCTTTCCATAACTTTTGAGCCACATATCAAATTGTAATGAAGTTTGTTATTTGTAAGTTTGAGAGATGACTCGTTCGTATGACACTAGTTATGGTCAAATGAGTCATGTAATCTTTAAAATATTAGACTTTCGTTGTTTTATCAACAATTTAATACATAACGGTGGCTTAAGTTCAATTATAATCAAATGAAATGGAAACGTATAGGGCAGCCACACTATGAAACCACGTGTTCAATCATAATTCATCAGTTAACTCTTAACTAGCCCGCTCATCGGATAATAATATTGTTCAAATCGGTTGTGTAGTTTCTGAGATAGTGAAGTTTCGTGATTTTCACAATTTGGTACTTTACAGACGAAGTTACAGTTCGATTACAGTAAAATTCAATAGGGTGTTACGAGGCAGCTAGACTTATTAGTTGACACTAATTTTGTGGAAATCGGGTCAGCCATCTCTGAGAAAAGCGAGTGAGTTCAAGTAGTCTTCAGAATATGTTCCTTTTCATAGCTGGATTTCACATTTTTAAACATAACAGGCAAAGTAATAGTCTGATTGCAAAACAAATCAATAGGGTCTCATGAGGCAACTAGACCTTCTATTTGACACTGATTTTATGAAAATCGGCTCGGCCATCTCTGAGAAACATGAGTGAGATTAAGTGGTCTTCGAAACAAGTTTCTTGTCATTACTTTTGAACCACAAGTTCAATCTTTATGAAATTCGAAAGTTCATTGGAAATCAATTTTGTTTAAATCGGTTATGTAGTTTTCGAGATAATGATGTTTCATGATTTTTTCATTTTGATGCATAACCTCCTAACTAAAAATCCGTTTACAATGAAATTTAATGGGGTCTCATGGGACAACGAGACCTTTCATCTGCAATTAATTTAATGAAAATCAGCCCAGCCATCTCTGAGAAACGTGAATTAGAATGAAAATCTGCACACACACACACACACACACACACACACACACACACACACACACACACACACACACATACATACACACACATACATACAGAAAATGCTCAGCTCGTCGAGCTGAGTTGAGTGATATATGCCATTCGGCCTTTTGAAGCGCTTTTAAACTTTCGGTTTTGCAAGTGATTGCTATACCTTTCTAGGAGAAAGGCAAAAAGTGAGCAATATTTTCACATAATTAAAAATAATAACCACTACGCCAAAGTAACAATCTTTTGTTCCGATTCAAAAAACAAGATACAAGCGAAACTGTTTTCAAGTGAGAGGCATCAATCATTCGTGACGTAAATAAAACATACATTAAAGTTAGTTGTGTGAAGTATCCATGTCATAAAAAATATCTGCTGAAGATAACCAAACCTGAAAATGAATATGGGTCATTCCATACGAAGTGACCACGGAAAAGAATAAACTTGGACACGACCATCACGGATTTGGCTCAAAGCTGGGGGAATTATTCATCTAGGTTCACTATGAAAAAATCCCAATTTTGGTGTCGATTGGAATACCCCCCGCTCTGTGGGACCACCCTCTTTGTGACAAAGTCAGGCAATTTTTGTTCAAAATTCCGTTTTTCTTTTTCTTACAATTCATAGATGTAGGACGTCCGCAAAATATTTTTCGGGTGTCTTACGGCTATAAACTATAAAATAAATTAATTACGAAAATTGCAACTATTTCCGTAAAAATGTTATATCTCGAGATTGGCTCATATTTCCTCGGGATGATAGCTGTTTCTACGTGAAATTTTCCAAGGAACACGATGAAATTATCAAAATTAAAATGAAAATGGCTGCATTTGCCAAAAAATGTAAATTTAGTTTTCAAATACAAAAATAATCTATCTGGCAACACTTCCGGTCAAAAATTATATATTTTTTGAATTCCTTGGTTTATTTTCTTTGAAAATCATCTATCAGTATTTTGCGGACGTCCTACATCTATGAATTGTAAGAAAAAGAAAAACGGAATTTCGAACAAAAATTGCCCGACTTTGTCACAAAGAGGGGGTCCCACAGAGCGGGAGGTATTCCAATCGACACCAAAATTGGAATTTTTTCATAGTGAACCTAGATGAATAATTCTCCCAGCTTTGAACCAAATCCGTGATGGTTGTGTCCAAGTGGCATGTACACTTCGTATGGAATGACCCATTTTAGTTTTTAAATAGTTTATTTGACACGGCACGATACAATTTATGTTTAACTGAGCCAAGTACTTTTTTTTTAAATTCTAAATTAGCAGGGAAAAGAGGGAGGCCTTTTCTTTATTCTCGCGGCCGACTACGAGCTAGTGGGGATTTAAGGTGAGAGGAGGGGAGTTACAGTTTTGATTTTAACTATATTGAGTTATACGATTTAATTATTTGTACATGGCTAAGCAGTGATGTTCTATTTGAGCAGTTTGGACTGAGGTGTCTGCGTGAACATAAAGATGCCGAGTCTTCGTTTGAGTGTCTCCAGCTTAGTGTATCATCTTCTTTCAGCGTGTAGCGGGAATGGTAAATTAACAAATAGATAGAAGAGTTTCATATTTTAATACCAGCGTGTTTTATGAACACGTATAGCTGTATCATGTACTGGAGATCACCGCTTCCCAGAATGTCTCTAACGGGTACGTTCGGTTGTTTTCCTCGGGCCCGAAGGGAATCTATAAGCTCAGACCTAACACCACAGTATTCGGTACACGACCAAACAACATGCTCGATGTCATGGTAGCCATCGCCACAAACGCAGTGATTACTGTCTACAAGCCCTATACGAAAGAGATGCGTGTTTAACGTATAGTGATTGGACATAAGTCTGGACATCACGCGAATGAAGTCCCGACCTACATCCAACCCCTTGAACCATGCTTTCGTCGATACCTTAGGAAAAATGGAATATAGCCACCGTCCCAGTTCATCTGAGTTCCATGATGATTGCCAACTGTTGAGTGTTCTCTGACGCAAAATGCTATAAAATTCATCATAAGCAATTGGTCTTTCATAAATATCGCCGTCAATAGCACCCACCTTAGCTAAAGTGTCAGCCATTTCGTTACCCGGAATCGAGCAATGAGAAGGGACCCACGCTAAGGTAACCCGGTAATTTTTATCTGTTAAAGCACTTAAAAACCGCCGTATTTTCCCCAGGAAATACGGGGTGTGCTCCACAGGCTTCATTGATCAAAGAGCCTCAATGGCACTGAGACTATCTGTGAAGATGAAGTAGTGGTCTATGGGTAGGGTTTCGATGATTCCAAGAGAGTACTGAATAGCAGCAAGTTCTGCGACGTACACGGAAGCAGGAGCATCGAGTTTGTAAGAGGCGGTAAAATTTTTGTGGAAAACACCGAAGCCAGTGGACTCATCTAGATTAGATCCGTCAGTGAAAAACCTTTTATCATAACTAACATGTTTAAACTTATTGGAAAAAATCTTAGGGATCTCTTGGGGTAGCAATTGATCCGGGATACCAGAAATGTCTTGTTTCATGGTGGTGTCGAAGAATATAGCATTATTAGAAGTAGCTAAAAGTGCGACATTGGAGGAATCGTATGAAGAAGGAATAATATCTTGAGCCATATAGTCAAAATATAAAGTCATAAATCTGGATTGAGATTGAAGGTCGACCAACCTCTCGAAATTTTTAATTACTAATGGGTTCATAACTGTGCATCGAATTAGCAACCGGTAAGAGAGATTCCAAAAACGATGTTTCAACGGAAGAATAACCGCTAACACTTCAAGACTCATCGTATGGGTTGACTGCATGCAACCCAAGGCAATACGCAAACAACGATATTGTATTCTCTCTAATTTTATAATGTGCGTGTTTGCGGCGGAGCGAAAGCAGAAACAGCCGTACTCAAGAACTGACAGTATTGTTGTTTGGTATAACCTTAGAAGGTCTCCTGGGTGAGCACCCCACCAAGTTCTGGTAATCGTACGAAGAAAATTAATCCTCTGTTGGCATTTTTGTGTCAGATACCTAATATGACAAGCCCAGGTGCATTTGGAGTCGGACCAGACCCCGAGATATTTAGCGACTAAAACCTGAGAGATCGTTTTACCCGTTAGTAGGAGCTGCAGCTGAGCTGGGTTATGCTTCCTAGAAAAAACGACCAACTCAGTTTTCTCCGGAGAGAATTCAATACCCAGCTTAAGAGCCCATTCAGACAAATTGTCTAAGGTATCTTGCAATGGTCCTTGCAGATCGCAAGTTGCCCTAGCGTGCATGAATTTGCAAGACATTCATCGATGTCATTGACGTAAAAATTATATAAGAGAGGACTTAAACATGAGCCCTGGGGAAGGCCCATGTAACTAATTCGGGAAGTTGTCGAATCGCCATGTGAGAAATACATATGCTTTTCTGACAACAAATTGAGCAAAAAGTTATTCAAATTTGGTGAAAGTCCCTGCGAATGAAGTTTCGCGCTTAAAACTTCTACAGAGACAGAGTCAAGTAGATTCTTCAACAGGTTGAATTTTATTCTATCTAACCCTGGAGCCTTATTGTTGCACGACAGGAGAGCCATTGAAAATTCCAACATCGAAAATGGAGGCTCTTCCGTAGTTACTAATAACGCGTCGCGAAAGGTTTTCTGTTCCGGTACAGAGTCTGGACAGACCTTTTTGGCAAAATCGAGTATCCAGCGATCTGAATACTCCTCGCTTTCATTCGAAACGTCACGGTTCCGCATGCGCCTGGTGGTATCCCAAAGAGTGCTCATCGCTGTTTCCCTCGACAACGCGTTTACGAACCGCCACCAGTACCCGCGTTTTTTCGCCTTTACTGAGCTCTTCATCTGCCTGCCCAGTGCCTCGTACTTTCGAAGCAGGTTGACAGTGCCGTTCTCCCGGTAGTCCTTATACGCCGCGGACCTTCGCGCGTACAGCTCAGAGCACTCTTTGTCCCACCATTTGTTGGGAGGGCGCTGTCTAATCGTTACCCCGGGTATCGGTTTCGTCTGAGCTTGAGTCGCGGCGTCGATTATCAAGCCAGCTAAGAACGCGTATTCTTCCTCCGGAGGAAGTTCCTCGTGAGTCTCAATAGATTGCGCTATAATAGACTCATAACACTTCCAATCAATATTACGTGTAAGGTCGTAGAAAATATTGATTGGGTTCGGGGGAGTTGAACCATTAGCAATTGATATAACGATTGGAAGATGATCAGTACCGTGGGGATCGTTGATTACTTTCCACCGGCAATCTAACGCTAGTGATGTCGAGCAAAGGGATAGGTCAAGCACGCTTTCACGTGCTGGAGGATTAGGTACACGTGTCGCTTCCCCAGTATTCAAAACTGTCATATTGAAGTCGTCGATCAAGTTACAGATTAAAGAAGATCGGTTGTCGTCGTACAGCGACCCCCATAGCGAACAGTGAGAATTAAAATCTCCCAATATCAAAAAAGGCGCGGGAAGCAACTCTGCTATATCAGTGAGATGCCTCTGTTCAATCCGCGCGGATGGAGGCATATATAACGAAACAAGGCATAGGTCTTTTCCATTCATATTCGTTTGAATGGCAACGACTTCAATATTCGAGATCGAGGGGAGGTCGAATCGGAAGAAGGAATAGCACTTTTTAATCCCTAAAAGTACCCCTCCACCGTGTGAGTCTCGATCTCGACGAATGATGTTAAAATCGTGGAAATTGAGTTGATCGTTTGAATTGAGAAAGGTTTCACAGAGCGCAAATGCGTCACAATTGTATGTATTTATTAAATGAGAAAATAGATCGAATTTGGGGATGATACTTCTGCAATTCCACTGTAATACAGTGAAAAAATTCCTAACCTCTTTCGCCGTATTAGTCATCGAAAGATATGATAGCTGAAATGAGGGGCCAAGTTGCTGCTAGTTGCATCAAAAAGGTTTTCACTGTAGGAAGAAGGGCAAGAAGAATATTTTGTAGGGGATCTGGTATGTTGAATGTTTTAAATATCCAGTCCACAATATCAGAAAATTTTATGAACCCTGTTTTTTTTTATCTTCTGATCGAGAAATGGGTGCACGAGGGGTTTTTGGTGCCCCAGGAAGCGGTGGGTACTCCTGGTTTGATTTAAAATTAAAACCGGGAGGTACTTGCTTCGGTTTTTCTTCACCGCTTCCTTTTTGTGTTGGCTTATTGGTCATTCCGCTAGGGGTTATCTTGCGACCTTTGCGAGAAAGATTAGGAGAGTTGATCATTCTCCTCTTCCTAGATCCTTCTGGCAAAGCATAAGAACACCCTTCGACGGGATCGTCAGATGTACCCTCATCGGTTGGCAAAAAGGAAAAGATGTTTCCTGTCGAGGGTGGCTCAGCACACTTCAGCATTTCTGCAAAAGAACGCTTTGATCGTTACTTGAGGGAACGCTTTATTTTTTCCTCGCGCTGTTTGTACGCGGGACACGCCGAAAGGTCATGCCGAGTTCCCTCGCAGTAAAGACACTTTTCAGTATCCTCACTGCAAGCGGTCTCAGCATGATTGCCTCCGCACTTGCTGCAGCGTGCCTTGTTGCAGCAGTAGGTGGCTGTATGACCTAACTGCTTGCAGTTTTGGCAATGCATGACCCGCGGTACGAACAGGCGTACAGGCAGACGAACCCTGTCCAAAGAGATGTAGTTCGGCAGTGCGGATCCGGCGAATGTTACACTGAAGGAATCCGAAGGGAAGAATTTCTTCTTCCCTTCTTCGATGGATACTGAATGCAATTGCTTGACATCCAGTATCTTTACATCTTGAATCAGGGGGTTCTTGAAGCAGCCAACCCCGTGACGCAAAATGTCATCGACCGTGAGGCTTCCTTCGGTAACCACACCGTCGATCTCCACGTCCTTGGCAGGGATGTACACGCGGTACTCTCTCGTGAAGAGCTCGTAGCTAGCAATTGCGTTTGCTTGCTTCAAGCTACTCACAACAACTCGCAGTTTGTTCGGTCTAACCTTTGTAATTTCGGTTACGTCCGAAAACTGTTTTGCCAGGTCCTTGCCGATTTGAATTATATTTAGAGGCTTCTTTATGGGCCTGAAGTAAACTACGAACGGACCTTTCGAAGCATCTGGGTAAGCTTTCACCCGTGTTGCCGGTACCCTTGGTACGGGGCTAGGTAGCGGGGAAGGTAGAGGGGAATTGATGGGGGAGATCTCAATCTCTTCCCCAGTTGTTTCCACATCCAGGAATAGTTGCACCTGCATGTCGTCCATTTTGCGGGAGCGTTACGCTCTACCGCACACAAACGATAAATATTCGAATGTGGAGGGGGGGGGGTCAAGTAGTTGCTATTAAATTTTAAAAACAATTTCTCAAACTACAATGGATCAAAATAAAAAAAAAGGCAGTAATACTAATACTAATAACAATAGTAATAATAATAATAATAATAATAATAATAATAATAATAATAATAATAATAATAATAATAATAATAATGATAATAATAATAATAATAATAATAATAATAATAATAATAATACTAATAATAATAATAGTAATAATAATTATAATAATAACAATAATAATAATACTATTAATAATAATGATAAAAATTCTAAAGTGAATACTTCACCGAACGTCTAAGTCACGACCTCACGGCTGATAGTAGGATTAATCGAGCGTCTCCGCAGAACAAACAATCACGATCCAGCTTCGTGTTGTGACACAGTGGCCGTATCCTACACGCGACCTTGTAGATGCCACTTGTAGTTGACTTCCACTCGCTCGATCGTATGGTGGTCCGTGCTGCTAGCGGGGTAACAGCGGTGCGGGAGAATTATTCTTGCTGATATATCAGCTGCGTATCGGATCACTGGCGGGGTAGCCTGCCCCTTTCAGTGTGCAGAAGATGTTTCTGCCGATAAACTACCGGCTATTGTTATCGCGCAGCACAAGAACTAATCGACAAAAAAACACCCGTACGATAACTCGTGTATTGTTATTTTGCGAACTCAAACGGAGATGAACAATTTGCGTCTGATCGAGACGAAAGCAAAACAACGAATGGAATGACCCATATTTAATTGAAATATGAAGGTACTATTTAAAACACTTCAACTCATTTCTTGAGAACCGTTCGCCCAATCGCCTTGTTGTCAAAGAATGAATTGCATAATATCGATTATACATTTCAATGAACTTAAAGTTTTGGCTAGACAACCACGGACAAATTAAGGAAAATGTGTATTTTCCTAACTATTAGAAAATTTTCGAATTTCAATTCAAAATAATTCGAAGACCGATGCATTTAGAATGCAAACTACCAAGCGCTTTAGAATTTAAAACGACCACCTGAATCTTTAAGTATCATTGGAATACAATTATTTTGGATAATGATGAAATTAAAATAAAAACCCAAATTAATCCACCTAGCGGTCAGACTCAGCCTTTCTCATTCCAACTTATTATTTGTAAAAATAGATTTACATGAATGCTTAAATCCTATAAAGGATTATTCACTCATTGGGTTCTAAAATATTAATGTTGTAATTGAAGTATAAAATATGAAATTTGACGTAATGTTAGTGCTTAAGAAATAGCGAAATAAAAGAAATGACTCTTAATTTAAAACAATTTCAATTTAATCACGAGCGATACCGGGAACGTTCAAATAGTACGATACCGCATTTAAATCATGTTGAGGCCATATATACTGATCAGAGCAATTATGTGTTATGTGTTGAATAGTCTTTGAATTTCTTTCCTTTCCAAAACTTTCGAACAGCATATCAAATTGTTATGAAGTTTGTTATTTGTAAGTTTTAGAGATGATTCGTTTGTATGACACTAGTTATGTTCAAATAAGTCATGTAATACTTGAGATAATAGACTCTCGTTGTTTTAACAATTTGATACATAACGGTTGCTTAAGTTTGATTATAATCAAATGAAAAGGGAACGTATAGGGCAGCCAAACTTTGAAACCACGTGTTCAATCATAATTCATCAGCTAACCCTTAACAAGCCCGCTCATCTGATATCAATATTGTTCAAATCGGTTGTGTAGTTTCTAAGGCAATGAAGTTTCGTGATTTTCACATTTCGATACATTACAGACGAAGTTACAGCCCGATTACAGCAAAATTCAATAGAGTGTTATGAGGCAGCTAGACCTTTCATTTGACACTAATTTTGTGGAAATCGGTTCAACCATCTCTGAGAAAAATGAGTGAGTCCAAGTAGTCTTCGGAATATGTTTCTTTTCATAGCTGGATTTCATATTTTTAAACATAGCAGACAAAGTAATAATCCGTTTGCAAAAAAAATCAACAGAGTTTAATGGGGCAACATGACCTTCAATATGACACTGATTTTAGGAAAATCGGTCCAGCCTTCTCTGAGAAACATGAGTGAAATCAAACAGTCTCCAGAACACGTTTCTTTCCATAACTTCTGAGCCACAAGTTCAATCTTCATAAAATTCAAAAGTTAAGGGTTTTTTTAGGAACCCCTTTCTTTGAACCAATTTTGTTCAAATCGGTTGAGTAGTTTCTAAGATATTGATGTTTCGTGATTTTTACATTTCGATACATTATCTCTAAACTAAAAATCAGATCACAATGAAATTCAATAGGGTCTTATAGGGAACCTTTATACCTTTCAATTGCAATTAATTTCATTGAAATCGGCTCAGCCATCTCTGAGAAAATCGAGTGAGTTTGGGAGAGCGTTACACACACATACAGAAAATGCTCAGCTCGTCGAACTGAATACGACATTCGGCCCTTTTGAGCACTTTTATACATCTAGTTTTTGCAGTGATTGCTATACCTTTCTAGGAGAAAGGCAATAGGAGAAAGGCAAAAAGTGAAATGATAGAAATGACTTTTTATTTCAACTTCAATCTTGAGCAAGGCCGCAAACATTGAAATAGTACAATTTTAAAAACAAAATATTTTGATCGTAGCTATAGTTTTAAACAGTCTGCGGGTTACATTTCTTTCTATAACTTTCAAACCACTCACTGTTCATAGCTTCTGAAATATAAGACCGATTTTCACATTCTGACGCAGCACCAAAACTAAAAGTTTGATTACAATGAAATTCAATAGCTACCTATGCATCAAATAGACCCTTCATTTGACACCAACATAGAAAGAATCGGTCAGACCATCTCTGAGAAAAGTGGCTGCAAAAAAAAGGTACACATACACACGTACACACCCACACACAAACATATACAACTATACATGCATATATGCAGAAAATGCTCGATTCGTCAAACTGAGTAGAGTAGTATATGACATTCGGCCTTTTGGATCACTTTTCTACCTTTTAATTGGCCAGTGATCGTTGGGAGAAAGTCAATATGTTTACTTTCATTATGTGATTTCACATTTTTATAAACAACGGACTAAGTTACAATCCGATTACAATGAAATTCAATAGCAACCTATGGGGCAACTAGACCTTTCATTCGACACGAATTTTGTGAAAATCGGTTCAGCCATCTTTGAGAAAAATGAGTGAGTTTAAAAAACCTCGGGATAACTTTTCTTTACATAACTTTTGAACCATATATTCAATCATAACGAAATTTTTAAGTTTAGGGTTTTGAAGACAGCCCGATCATTTGAAACCAGTTTTATTGAAATCGGTTATGTGGTTTCAGAGATATTGATGATTCGTGATTTTTACATTTTGATACATAACCTCTAAACTAAAAATCCGATTACAATGTAATTCAATAGCAACCTATGGCGCAACTAGACCTTTCATTTGCAATTAATTTTATGAAAATCAGTCCAGCCATCTCTGTGAAAAGTGAGTGAGAAAAAAAAGTTGCACATACACACACACATATATATACCTTTGGTTTTTCCAGTGATTGCTATACCTTTCTAGGAGAAAGGCAAAACCTTAATTAATCCACCAAGCGGTCAGACCCAGCCTTTCTCTTTCAAACTTTTATTTGTTTAAATAGATTTACATGAACGCTTCAATCCAATAATTGTATATTCAATCTTTAGGTTCTTAAATATTGATGTTGTAATCCAAACATATAAAAATACAGTCCGGTCTATCTGTCTGTCTGTTTGATCCATATAGGCAGGACCGAATTTAAACGCTGGGAGGCCCGGGGTAAATTTGTCTGTGAGGCCCTCTTTTCTTAAAACATATATAAGTAACGTTCTGGAAGGTGACGAGCAAAAAAAAGGTCGCCCCAGGACTAGGGGGGTGCCTTTAATCGGTAAGCCTGGGGCGTTTGCCCCCTTTGCCCCACCCCTCAAATCAGGGCCTGCATATAGGCTCGAGAACTACCGAACCGATCGACGTGAAAATTTGTATGTATGGGTTTTTGGTGCCGATAAAGGTTCCTATGATAGTTTGAGACCCCTCCCTCTTCTGGAAGGGGGGGACCAAACGGACCGAGTAAATGGAAACAAATTTAGCATGTGAATGTTTTTAGGGGTAACGAATATGTCCATAATGGCTCGACAGTCCTCCCTTTTCTGGAAGGGAGGGGTTCCATACAAATGAAACACAAATTTCTGCACATCTCGAGAGCTAACCAACTAATTGGAACCAAATTTGACAGGTGGATGTTTTTAGTGGTAACAAATTTGTTCCATAATCGACCTCAGGCAACATTTTGGATTGTAAAAAGGCAACTTCCGGTTTCTGGAAAACAGCCAAAAATGGCCGATTTCCACCCAATATAATATCCGAATCTAGAATGATACACAGGAGCTAAAATCGATCGAAATTGTCTTCAAATGCCATCATCAAAACCAAAATGGCGACCTCCGGTTTCGGAAAAACAGCGGCAAATGACCAAATACCACCCAATATGGGTATTTCCGGAACCGTAATGATGCTCTGGAGCCACAAATCGGCTTCAGACAACATTTTGAATTGTAAGATGGCAACTTTCGGTTTCTGGAAAACGGCCTTAAACGGACTATTTCCATTAAATATGAGTATCTCCGGAACCAGAAAGATGGACAGAAGCTAAAAATTGATCACAGACACAATCTTGAATTTTAAGATGGTGACTTCCGGTGTCTGGCAAACAGCCGGAAATGACCAAATACTATTCAATATGAATGTTTTCGCAACCAGAATTACACTCAGATGACAGAAATTGATTTCACAGGCAATTTTAAAGTCCAAAATGACGACTTTCGGTTTCTGGAAAACAGCCGAAAATAGCCGATTTCCGTCTCACGTGAGTATCTCCGGATCTAAAATGATATACAGCAGCTGAAATCGACCACAGACCCCATTTTGGATTCTAGGTTGGCGACTTCCGGTTCCTGCGAAACAGCCGAAAATGATTGAATAATACCCAATATGGGTTTTTCTTCAACCAGAATGATGCTCAGAGGCCAGAAATTGTCTTAAATACCATTTCGAAATCCAAGATGGCATCTATCGGTTTGTGAAAAACAGCCTCAAAGAACAATTACTATCCAATATAAGTATCTTTGGAACCAGAATGATGGAAGGAGCTAACAATTGACCTCAGGCACCATTTCAAGTTCCAAAATGGCAACTTCTAGGAAACAATCGAAAATGACCGAATAATATTCAATATGGATATTTCCTTAATCGATGTGATGCATAGAAACCAAACATTGACCCTGGACACCATTTTGAATTTGAAGACGACCACTTTTAGTTTCTGGAAAACAACCAAAACAACTAAATACCTCCCAATATGGGTATTTCCGGTGTTAGATTGATGCCAGAAAATCTGCTGAACATGACCGAATACAACCCGATATGAATATATTCAGATTTAAGGCGATGTTCAGAAGCCAAAAGTCGAGGATAATGTCATTGCGATAAAACCAATCATTTTAAACGATTTGTTATTTGACTTTGATCATATCCTATGGCCGATTCGTCGTGTATTTGTAGATTTTAAACACATCGCAAGGCATCAAAGAATTTGGAACGTTCAAATAGTATAATATCACATTTAAATTATATCGATCAAAGCAGGTATAGCTTTCAATAGTCTTTGAATTTCTTTTCTTTCCATAACTTTTGAGCCACATATCAAATTGTTATTTGTTATTTGTAAGTTTGAGAGATAACTCGTTCGTATGACACAAGCTATGTTCAAATAAATCATGTAATCTTTGAGGCAATAGACTTTCGTTGTTGCCTTTCTCCTAGAAAGGTATAGCAATCACTGGAAACACCAAAGATATGAAAGTGGTCCCAAAGGCCGAATGTCATATACCACTCGACCCTTTTCGTCGAACTGAGCATTTTCTGTATGTATGTATGTGTGTATGTGTGTGCGTGTGTGTGTGTATGTGCAACTTTTTTTTCTCACTCACTTTTCTCAGAGATGGCTGGACCGATTTTCATAAAATTAATTGCAAATGTATGGTCTAGTTGCGCCATAGTTTGCTATTGAATTACATTGTAATCGGATTTTTAGTTTAGAGGTTATGTATCAAAATGTAAAAATCACGAAACATAAATATCTCAGAAACCACATAACCGATTTCAATAAGCTAGTTTCGAATGATCGGGCTGTCTTCAAAACCATAAAATTTTAAATTTCGTTATGATTGAACATATGGTTCAAAAGTTATGTAAAGAACAGTTATCCTGAGTTTGTTTAAACTCACTCGTTTTTCTCAGAGATAGCTGAACCGATTTTCATAAAATTAGTGTCAAATAAAAGGTCTAGTTGCCCCATAGGTTGCTATTTAATTTCATTGTAATCGGATTGTAACCTTGTCCGTTGTTTATAAAAATGTGAAATCACATAATGAAAGTAAACATATTGACTTTCTCCTAACGATCACTGGCTAATTAAAAGGTAGAACTTAGTTCGACGAATCGAGCATTTTCTGCATATATGCATGTATAGGTGTATATGTTTGTGTGTGGGTGTGTAGGTGTGTATGTAAAACAATATCGCACGCTAGCCTGGGGGCTAATGCGGTCTCGATCAACTAGATTAGTTGAGAGAATTCGTTATGGATATTGTTTTCGGCACATTTTGTGTGTTGTAGGATAAGTACAACGATACACCGTGCCCCAGTGCTGAGTCGAGAAAATTTTCAGCTCGAAAAGTTCCTCGACCTAATCGGGAATCGAATCCGATATCACAACCGTGTGGGAGAGCTAGCCGACCGACATCGCTAACCACAGAACCACGGGGACCACATAGGTGTGTATGTGCACCTTTTTTTTCGCACTTACTTTTCTCAGAAATAGTCTGACCGATTCTTTCTATCTTGGTGTCAAATGAAGGGTCTATTTGCCGCTTAGGTTGCAATTGAAACTTTTAGTTTTGACGTTGCGTCAGAATGTGAAAATCGCTCTTTTATTTCAATAGCTATGAACATTTTTGAATTCAAATTAATGGGCTTTTAAACCCTTAAACCAGCGGTTCTCATTCTGGGGTACGCGTACCCCTGGGGGTACTCGAAAACCTTCAGGGGGTACGCGAAAGAAAAATCAGTAATGGCGGACAAAGTAATTTTTCTTTATAATTCTTTACTTTCTATTCAATGTTGCTCCTAAAACATGACTGTAGCAATCAAACAAACAAAGTTGAATTTAAAACCTGATCTAGACCTCCACAACATGATCTACCACTACCACACTCCCACTCTGCGAGAAAATTCCAAGCTAGGGGGTAAAATTGATATGAAAATATCGCCAAGGGGTACGCGGACAAAGAAAGGTTGAGAACCGCTGCCTTAAACAATGAATTTTATAATGTTTAAACATGTGGTTTGAAAGTTATAGAAAGAAACGTAACCCGCTGTCTGTTTAAAACTATAGCTACGATCAAAATATGTGACCTCAACATAATTTAAATTTGATATTGTACTATTTAAATGTTTCGGCCTTGCTCAGGATTGAAGTTGAAGTAAAAAGTCATTTCTATCATATAACTCTTTGCCTTTCCCCTATTGCCTTTCTCCTAGAAAGGTATAGCAATCAGTGCAAAAACTAAAGGTATAAAAGTGCTCGAAAGGACCAAATGTCGTATATCACTCGATTCAGTTCGACGAGCTGAGCATTTTCTGTATGTGTGTGTGTGTGTAACGCTCTCCCAAACTCACTCGATTTTCTCAGAGATTGCTGGACCGATTTCAATGAAATTAATTGCAAATGAAAGGTCTAGCTGCCCTATAAGACCCTATTCAATATTATTGTAATCTGATTTCTAGTTCAGAGGTTATGTATCGAAATGTAAAAATCACGAAACATCAATATCTCAGAAACTACACAACCGATTTGATCAAAATAAGTTTCAAATGAACAGGCCACCTATAAAACCCTTAACTTCTGAATTTTATGAAGATTGAACTTGTGGTTCAGAAGCTATAGAAATAAACGTGTTCCGGAGACTATTCATTCTCACTCATGTTTCTCAGAGATGGCTGGACCGATTTTCATAAAATCAGTGTCATATGGAAGGTCTAGTTGCCATATAAAACTTTATTGGTTTTTTTTTGCAAACGGATTATTACTCCGCCTGTTATGTTTAAAAATGTGAAATCCAGATATGACAAGAAACATATTCCGAAGACTACTTGGACTCACTCACTTTTCTCAGAGATGGTTGAATCGATTTCCACAAACTAAATGTCAAATAAAAGGCCTAGCTCTCTCATAGCACCCGATTGAATTTTGCTGTAATCCGACTGTAACTTCGTCTGTAATGTATCGAAATGCGAAAAGCACAAAACTTCATTATCTCAGAAACTACACAACCGATTTGAATAATAATGATATCAGATGAACGGGCTAGTTAAGAGTTAACTGATGAATTATAATTGAACACGTGGTTTCAAAGTTTGGCTGCCCTATACGTTCCCTTTTCATTTGATTGTAATCAAACTTAAGCAACCGTTATGTATTAAATAGTTAAAACAACGAAAGTCTATTATCGCAAGTATTACATGACTTATTTGAACATAACTAGAGTCATACAAACGAGTCATCTCTCAAACTTACAAATAACAAACTTCATAACAATTGGATATGCTGTTCAAAAATTATGGAGAAAAAAGAAATTCAAAGACTATTCAACACTATACCTGCTTTGATCAATATATATGGCCTCAACATGATTTAAATGTGGTATCGTACTTTTTGAAAGTTCCCGGTGTCGCTCGTGATTAAATTGTACGAAATTAAGAGTCATTTCTTTTATTTCGCTATTTCTCAAGCACTAACATTACGTCAAATTTCATAGTTTATACTCCAATTACAACATCAATATTTTAGAACCCAAAGAGTGAATATACCTCTATTGGATTTAAGCATTCATGTAAATTTATTTTTACAAATAATAAGTTTGAATGAGAAAGGCTGAGTCTGACTGCTAGGTGGATTAATTTGTTAGGTTTAAAATTAGTTTATTTGACACGGCACGATACATTTTCTGTTTTACTGAGCCAAGTACAATTCGCATTAATTCTACGTTAGCAGGGAAAAGAGGGAGGCCTTTTATTTATTCTCGCGGCCGACTACGAGCTAGTGGGGATTTAAGGTGAGAGGAGGGAAATACAATTCTTGCTTAAAACTAATTAAGATATACGATCTATTTGTGTTTCGACTGGTGTTCTTTTATGTTTTTTAAACATAGATTTAGGCTCTTCGTGTTCGTGTCTCCAGCGTCGTATACGGGTATTCTGACAAATAGACAAAAGAATATTAAATTTTAATATCCAAGAACGCAGAAGCCATTTGCTCTTTCCGAGCAAATGCGACTTGAATTTCAGTAGAAAGCAACGCTAGGCAATCGTTCGTCCCTTCGCCCCGGCGAAAGCCAAATTGAGTATCTGAAAGTAAACCGTTTGTTTCGACCCATTTGTCTAACCGTAAGAGGATCATTTTTTCCATTAATTTCCGGAGGCAAGAGAGCATCGCAATCGGCCTATATGAATTGTGATCAGAGGCAGGTTTCCCGGGTTTCCCAATAGCAATGACTTTTACCTCCCTCCAGTCATGCGGAACAATATTTAGCTCAAGAAACTTGTTGAACAAATTCAACAAGCGTCTTTTTGCAGAGTCGGGTAGATTCTTCAACAGGTTGAATTTTATTCTATCTAACCCTGGAGCCTTATTGTTGCACGACAGGAGAGCCATTGAAAATTCCAACATCGAAAATGGAGGCTCTTCCGTAGTTCCTATAAACGCTTCGCGAAAGGTTTTCTGTTCCGGTACAGAGTCCGGACAGACCTTTTTGGCAAAATCGAGTATCCAGCGATCTGAATACTCCTCACTCTCATTCGAAACGTCACGGTTCCGCATGCGCCTGGCGGTATCCCAAATAGTGCTCATCGCTGTTTTCCTCGACAACGCGTTTACGAACCGCCGCCAGTACCCGCGTTTTTTCGCCTTTACTAAGCTCTTCATCTGCCTGCCCAGTGCCTCGTACTTTCGAAGCTGGTTGACAGTGCCGTACTCCCGGTAGTCCTTATACGCCGCGGACCTTCGCACGTACAGCTCAGAGCACTCTTTGTCCCACCATTTGTTGTTGAGCATTCTCCTCTTCCTAGATCCCTCTGGCAAGGCATAGGAACACCCTTCGACGGGATCGTCAGATGTACCCTCATCAGTTGGCAAAAAGGAAAAGATGTTTCCTGTCAAGGGTGGCTCAGCCCTCTTAAGCATTTCTGCAAAAGAGCGCTTTGATCGTTCTATAAGGGAACGCTTAATTTTTTCCTCGCGCTGTTTGTACGCGGGACATGCCGGAAGGTCATGCCGAGTTCCCTCGCAATAAAGACACTTTTCAGTATCCCCACTGCAAGCGTTCTCAGCATGATTGCCTCCGCACTTGCTACAGCGTGCCTTGTTGCAGTAGTAGGTGGCTGTGTGACCTAACTGCTTACAGTTTTGGCAATGCATGACCCGCGGTACGAACAGGCGTACAGGTAGACGAACCCTGTCCAAGCGGACGTAGTTCGGCAGCGCGGATCCGGCGAATGTTACTCGGAAGGAATCCGAAGGGAGGAATTTCTTCTTCCCTTCTTCGATGGATACTGAATGCAATTGCTTGCAATCCAGTATCTTTACACTTTGCATCAAGGGGTTTTTAAAACAGCCAACTCCATGACGCAAAATGTCATCGACAGTGAGATTCCCCTCGGTAACCACACCGTCGATTTCTACAACCTTGGCAGGGATGTACATGCGATACTCTCTCGTGAAGAGCTCGTAGCCAGCAATTTCGTTTGCTTGCTTCAAGCTACTCACGACAACTCGCAGTTTGTTCGGCCTCACCTTTGTAATCTCGGTTACGGCCGAAAAATGTTTTGCCAGGTCTTTGCCAATTTGAATAATATTCAATGGCTTCTTTATGGGCCGGAAAAAAACAACGTAGGGACCGCCAGCGGCATCTGGGTAAGCTTTTACCCGTACTTCCGGTACTCTTGGTACAGGACTTGGCAAAGGGGAGGGCACAGGGGAAGGCAGGGGTGAGCTGATGGGAGAAATTTCAATTTCTTCCCCGTTTGTTTCCACCTCCAGGAAAAGTTGCACCTGCATTTTGTCCATTTTGCGGGAGCGTTACACTCTACCGCACACAAACGATAAATATTCGTATATGGGGGGGGGGGGGGGGGTTTCAAGTAGTTGATATTAAATTTTAAAAACAATTTCTAATACTAATAATAATACTAATACTAATACTAATACTAATACTAATAACAATAGTAATAATAATAATAATAATTGTAGTAATAATAATAATAATAACAATAATAATAATATCAATAATAATATTAATAATAATATTATAACATAGTAATAATATTGATAATTATAGTAAAAATTCTAAATGTAATACTTCACCGAACGTCTAAGTCACGACCTCACGGCTGATAGTTGGATTAATCGAGTGTCTCCGCAGAACAAACAATGACGATCCAGCTTCGTGTTGTGACACAGTGGCCGTATCTTACACGCGACCTTGTAGATGCCACTTGTAGTTGACTTCCACTCGCTCGATCGTATGGTGGTCCGTGCTGCTAGCGGGGTAACAGCGGTGCGGGAGAATTATTCTTGCTGATATATCAGCTGCGTATCGAATCACTGGCGGGGTAGCCTGCGCCTACCAGTGTGCAGATGTTTCTGCCGATATACAACAGGCTATTGTTATCGCGCAACACAAGAACTAATCGACAAAAAAACACCCGTACGATAACTCGTGTATTGTTATTTTGCGAACTCAAACGGAGATAAACAATTTGCGTCTAATGGATTAATTTATGTTTGTATTAACAATTTAATACATAACGGTTGCTTAAGTTCGATTACAATCAAATGAAATGGGAACGTATAGGGCAGCCAAACTTTGAAACCACGTGTTCAATCATAATTCATCAGTTAACCCTTAACTAGCCCGCTCATCTGATAATAATATTGATTAAATCGGTTGTGTAGTTTCTCAGATAATAAAGTTTCGTGATTTTCACATTTCGGTATGTTACAGACCTAGTTACAGTTCGATTACAGTTAAATTCAATAGGGTGTTATGAGCCAGCTAGACTTATTGTTTGACACTAACTTTGTGGAAATCGGGTCAGCTATCTCTTAGAAAAGTGAGTGAGTCCAAGTAGTCGTCGAAATATGTTCCTTTTCATAGCTGGGTTTCACATTTTTGAACATAACAGGCAAAGTAATAGTCCGATTGCAAAACAAATCAATAGGGTCTTATGAGACAACAAAACCTTCCATTTGACACTGATCTTATGAAAATCGGCTCAGGCATCTCTGAGAAACATGAGTGAAATTAAACAGTCTTCAGAACACGTTTCTTTTCATAACTTTTGAATTGCAAGTTCAATCTTCATAAACGTATTTCAGAAAGTTCGTTCATTTGAAACCAATTTTGTTTAAATCGGTTGGGTAGTTTTTGAGATAATGATGTTTAAATATTTTTACATTTTGATACATAACCTCTAAACTAAAAATCCGATTAAAATAAAATTGAATATGGTCTTATGGGCAACCAAGACCTTTCATTTGCAATTAATTTCATGTAAATCGGTCCAGCCATCTCTGAGAAAAGTGTCTGAGAAGAAAAATCTGCACTAACATACACACACACTCACACACACACACACACACACACACACACACACATACACACACATACAGAAAATGCTCAGCTCGTCGAGCTGAGTCGAGTAACATGGCAACTTACTAAACACTACTAAACTTACTAAAAACATTCACCTGCCAAATATGGTTGCATTTAGTTGGTTAGCTCTCGAGATTTGCAGAAATTTGTGTTTTGTTTGTATGGAACCCCTCCCTTCTAGAAAAGGGAGTGGTGTCGAACCAAATATGTTTAATATTTGTGACCCCTAAAAACATCCACATGCCAAATTCGGTTTCAATTGCTTGGTTTGTTCTTGAGTTGTGCAGAAATTTATGTTTCATTCGTATTGGACCCCTCCTTTCCAGAAAGAGGAGGGGTTTCAAACTATCATAGGAACCTTTATCGGCACCAAAAACCCCTACATACAAATTTTCACGACGATCGGTTTGGTAGTTTTCGAGCCTATATGGATCAGACAGACAGACAGACAGACCGGACTGTATTTTTATATGTATAGATTACAACATCAATATTTTAGAACCTTAAGAGTGAATATACATTTATTGAATTGAAGCGTTCATTTCTATTTATTGAAACAAATAACCGCTTGAATGAGAAATGCTGGGTCTGACCGCTAGGTGGATTAATTTAGGTTTTTTTATGAGGCATTATTAATTACCCACAACTCATTCAGACAGTTTACATACTCAAGTGTGTACCTTAAATTGAAAGTCTGAAGATAGTTATTTCATCGTATGAAACTGCCACTTGCGTAAAATTGCGTAATTTTGAGATGGTTGAGGTGAGAGTATCCCCAAAAATATCGAAATATGTCAAATTACTTTTTTACTAAAGTAAGATAAAAAATAACTATGTTCAGCATAAACATGCGTATTTGGATGACTGATAACTTTGTAGAAGGTTTGGAAATTCGAAAAAATCTGAGAAAAAAGTTATAACGAAAATTGTGATTTTTAGTAACTCTTCATAGAAAACTTTATGTTGCTCGTAATATATAAGAGATAGAAACATGATGTCTTCGGCAAAGTTTATTGTTTTAAAATTACCTAAAATTTTGCCGAAGACACCATGCAACTATCTCAATCTGATAAAAAAGTAAATTTTTTATCTCACTTCTAGGTGGATTGATCACTCGTCTTTCTTCATTTAAAGATGTATTTTTGAATATCTTGAAACTTCTTCGAACATACATTATGGCTATAATCAACATTTGAAACGCAATTTAATAAATCGCACGAAAACGGCAAAATAAAACACTGTGCAGTGCTCTGAATAAAAACTATGCTAAAATGCTAACAAACTTTTGAAAAACAACTCGTGAGTCTAAAAAAACCCTCCTTTTTATGCCCATTTTGAAATTTTCTGCGTAAAAAAAGGCTTCAGTGTATTTCGTATTTCATATACATTTTCGTACTAGTATTCAGACTACTATATATTGCATAAAATTTTGTACCCGTGCATTATTATTGACGTGGACTACACGAAAATATTATAATGAAACAGTCTTCAGCCTTAGCTTAGGGAACATTTATATATTACGTAATGTGGAATTTGGCAATTTTCAATACCTCCCACCCTCACGTAACACGGTTTTGCATGGTGGCCTCACGCATTGTCACACTTCACTGAATACCTCCCCTCCCCTGAGCACTTTGAGTAATATACGAATGTTCCCTTCACATTTGAACCTATAATCATTTTTCTATTTCAAAGGTCACATGCAAGATTCGCAAGTCTTCATTAGTTTTGTGTTGAATTCGTTGAACTATGCTTAATATTGTTTTTTTTTTTGTTCACTTTGTTCTCAACCACGTGTAATTTTAAATTAAACTACACACATGTCAGCAAAAATATTTGTAACCTTCAATTACTCACTCTTAGGTTTGCAATAGTTCTAAGTAATTCTCAATCATGTAAGCTCGTTTGGGTCGAGCCGAATGCAAACGGCTCTTAATACCACCATGTCATGGTGTTTACAGGAAACATAAACCCCTTAAAAACAGTCCTAATTCCATTCGGCAGACGAAGGAAGATCTCCATCACTGCTCCAATACTGAATGGAGTTAGACTGGGCTTCAGCAATGAAGTCAAAAACCTCGGAATTATTCTGGACAAGAAACTGAACTGGTCCGCACAACTGGATCATGCCGCTAAGAAAGCGATCTCAGCGATCTGGGCCTGCAGAACTCTGTTCGGTAAAACCTGGGGACTGAAACTAGACTTGGCACTCTGGTCTTACAAGACCATAGCCCGACCAAGAATCACCTATGCTGCCCTAGGTGGTCTAAGGAGAACGAAGTGACTGCGCAATGGGATCCCTAACGGAATCTGGTATATACGGACACGGTATCAGGGAAACGTTTTCTTTGGGAAAATGGCCCACCGTTTTTCAAGCAGAGTATCCCAATGGCAACAGGCACAGGGTTGTAGACAAGCTAAACAGTTGATCTATCCGAACCCTGGAACCGCCAGAAAGCTACTTAGTCTAAATCGTAGTGACCTACGGATAATCACGGGACTCCTTACCGGACACTGTCCCGCTTTTTATCATTTAAAGAAAATCAGTGTAGTGTTGAACGACACCTACCGATTCTGCAAATCTGAACCAGAGAGTTCAGAGCATTTGCTTTGCTCTTGCGAAGCTCTTGCTTCCTCTAGGTACAACTTCTTAGGAAGTTACCTTTTAACTCCATACCAAGTGTGGAGCTCTAATCCCAAACAGGTAATTAGTTTCATCAACTATGTTGTACCTAATTGGGGTACAGGTTTACAACAAAACAGCTCTACTCCATCAATGAGTACGAGCAATCCGTAACCTGTGCACAGCAATCGGGGCCCGCCACAAAACACAACCAGCAAGAATGTCGCAGTGGCATTTCAGTACCCAGTGCCCTTCAAGCATACATTAGATGAAAAAAAAGCTCGTTTGGGTGAAATCAACTATTTTGTTGATAGTTTTAGCAATAATAATAAAATGAATATATACCTAATTGAGTGATTTATCATATAGTAAAAACCTGAGAGTTTGAAGATTAAAAGTCAATTTCAACCATTGAATTTATTGTTTCATACTATAAGTTTTCACCAAAATAATTTTAAAATAATGTTTTGCAGTGTGTTACTATTTTTAATGTATTTCTTCTTCTATTTTAGAACTACTTCGGCGATGCTTGGAATGTATTCGATTTTATTATTGTACTGGGAAGTTTCATTGATATCGTGTATTCTGAAGTTAATGCCACTAAAGGAATGAAGGTGAATTTCTAATATTATTTTCATCTCACTAACTGAAACCCGGCCCGCGGTGCTGCGCTTTCCACTTTACAATGACGACTGCGTATCTGAATAACGTGTCATGTTTTGAAATTATAGTTAACATTACCATGCTATGCAATCTACCTACCCTAGTGTCATCAAAATAGTTTATTTGTTTGGATTGCGGTGGCTGTGAAAATTCAAGTTTGCCAAATTCATACCAAAGACACACCATGTACTAGGGTGGCAAAAGGATTTATAGAGAAAATGTAATTATCGAATATAAAGAAACGACAATGTACATTTTGTTTATTTGCCGAAAATAATAACCTGGGACAAATTTCAGTTTAATCAGACGTGATTTAGGAGTGCCTCATAGCACCTGAAATTTTGGTGTTTTAACCCTTGAAAATAGACATTTCTAATAAAAAATTATGTTCAATATGCCCAATAAACATTAAAATGATTTACATTTGGTTTTGTGAATTATTTTAATGTTTATTAGACATCTTGAAGCTGGGCCTATCTCCCAGCTGGTCTCGAGGTACGATGCTGGCCTAACAAGCCAGCCGTCGTATGTTCGAGTCCCGACTCGGGAGAGTCTGTTAGTGTCAGTAGGATCGTAGCGCCACCCTGCAATTGTCCTTTACTAACAGTTACCTGCGAAGTCTGTGTATAGTAGAACAGAAGGTCGATTTCCGATACTGAATGCAGCACCAAGGCTTTGCTTTTTAGGTCTCTTGGAATAGAATTTTTATTAGGGAAGCCCATTTTCAAGGGTCATAACAACAAAACTTAGAACATTTTGAGACACCCCTGAATCAGGTCCAATTAAACTGTAATTTTGCAAAGGTATTTTTTTCGGGTATGCGAACAAAATGTACATGGTCGGTTCTAGAAATTTGACATGATTTTTTCCCTGCCACCCTAATACACACACGCTAGAGATACACACACCCTCTATACACATACATGCGCCGCTATAAACACACATGCGCTATAGACACGCACGCTTTACGCACACACGCGCTATACACACATACGCTTTACACACTCACGATATACACACAAGCGGTATACCACACATTATACATACACGACTTATTGGTAATACCCAAAACGGCTTCAATGGAGCTTAGTGCCGATCTCGTACAGTTTTGGGCTGTGTTCCAGCAACAATATCTGAATGGGATTACCGCTGGTGGGGTCCAACTCAGATCAAGATCAAAGGGAACCCGAACTGTTCGCCTTGACAGTCGACCAGGGAATGAGCTTCTCTTTATGCTAAAGCCAATGAATAAACACGTGGAATCATTTCGTCTACTTTTGAATCGCATGAAAAATGCATGTTGAAAATTGATCTTGAAAATTTTCCGTAATTTTCACCATGTAATAAAATTTTCGCGGGAAAATCATCATGTGATAAAAACTTCCATTCCGCCAACCAGTTTACAGTTACAGTTTTCACAGAATGTACCCCACTATAGACAAGAAAGATGTAGCCCAACGTCGAAAGTAACACATGAAGCATTCCATGCGAAATTATCCTGGAAATGAATCCTGAAACGAACATAAATGTTTTTGACAAAACATTGTATACGGTTTCGACTAGAGAACATATGACTTTTCTAGAGATATTTGGATCAGGGGTAATTTTTAAAATGTGAAGTTGCTAAAATTTTTGGAATATTTTATTTCAAAAGTTTTGCTCTACTAAAATGTTGTCTATATGTCTACGGCACAACTATTCCAACATAATACATACATATCAAATATGTCACGCGAAAATTATTTTTCGCGTTGTATAATCGAAACGTCACTGTACTTTTATACAGGTTGGACTCGAATCCATATGATTTAAGAGATTTGAAAGGATATATACAGCAAAACTTTATTTTTATATATCAAATATGACTTCTAAATCTCAAATGTTTTATGTATTTATGTATTTTTAAGTCATTGGCATCGAAAAAAATTACTCCTCCAACTAATATATATATATATATATATATATATTTATATATATATATATATATATATATATATATATATATATATATATATATATATATATATATATATATATATATATATATATATATATATATATATATATAGATATATATATATATATATATATATATGTATATATATATATATATATATATATATATATATATATATATATATATATATATATATATATATATATATATATATATATATATATATATATATATATATATATATATATATATAAATATATATATATATATATATAAAGTACGCACCTGTGATATGTTCAAACTTTTTTGATTTAGGTAGAATCTAAGGCAGATGGATAATCAAAGTGTTCTAACAAAAGACAGTACTGGAGGTGTACTTTCGAAAAATGCGACAAGAGAACGACATATAAACATAAAAAGAGCTTATATTTGGAAATTGTCAATTTTCTTGTGGACAAAATAAAGTACACATTATAGTGATTCAACGTTCAAACAGATTTTTCTTTATTTTAGTATTTAGTTTGGCCACCTTTAGCTTCAATCACGGATTGCAGGCGTCGAGGCATACTTTCAACGAGGTTTTTAATATGTTGGGAGTCGATATTTGTCCAAGCTTTTTCCAAAGCTTCAAACAGTTTGTCGCGGTTGGTGACATCTCCCTTGTCGACATTTTGATCCAAAATCGACCACAAATTTTCTATCGGATTTAAGTCCGGGCTTTGTGATGGCCATTCCAATAGCTTGATACGTGAAGCACGGAAATACGCAGTGGTTTTGTGGGCGGTATGCTTAGGATCATTGTCTTGTTGAAAAGTGAACTTCTTCTCTAAGCCAACCTTTTGCGCCGACTCTGTAAGATTTCTCTTTAAAATGCTGATGTAATAGTCTGCCGTCATTATGCCATCAATTTTCTCAATATTACCAACACCCGACCAAGCAAAGCACCCCCACACCATGATACTGCCACCTCCGTGCTCGACCGTCTTCTGAATATTTTTATTGGCAAGTTTCTAACCAGGTTTCGTCCAAACTCGTGCTCGTTGTTTGTGGCCAAAGAGTTCAAATTTACTTTCATCGCTCCAGATAACTTGTTTCCAGAACTCTACCGGCTTGTCGATGTATTTTTGAGCGAAATTGAGGCATTTGATCCTGCAGAAATAAACCTCAGCCAAAAATGAATGCTGAATACGAAGTAAACAAACCTGTTAACCTTTCGCATCAAAGGTCGTCGTTGGGCAAATCCACTCTTATAACCCATTTCCTGTAGTCTTCTGCGCATAGTTCGTTCAGAGATATTTAAATCAGCATTTTCACGAATCACTCGGCTGGTAGCGAAAGGATTTTTTGCACTTCCCAAGAAATTCGGCGATCATCGCTAGTTGTAGTTTTCCGCTTCCTCCCTCTACCGGTCCGATCGGCTATGCTTCATATTTCTCCATGCTTTTTGCATATTTTTCGTGCTCCTGCTTCACTTAAATCGTATTTTCGAGCAATTTCTCTATAAGAAAGATCTTCCTGACGGTTGTTAACTATAAGTTTACGAATATATACGGAAATTTGCTTTTTCCCCATCTTATCCGATTGTACCGCGCACTAATAATGATAAACAAATAATCAAACACATTGTTTCGACGTTTCTCTGCAGCAATAAGAATCTTATTGGACTAACGAGGAGTAGGACACAATAAAAAATAAATTATCTGAGCTGAGAAATAGTAAACTGATGATGATATAAAGAATGCGTACTTTATTTTGACCAAGCGAAAATAGAGCTTAATTACAATTATGCTGAAGTGTGAATTTAATATGCAATTCTTTGACAAAATTATTATACCAATCGTTAGTATATTAGAAACACAACTTATCCGAATTCATCTAGTTCATATACCTTATATTAAAAAAGATACAGGGAGGTCAACATTAGGATAGTGGGTGCGTACTTTTTTTGTCCAGTACTGTATATATTCCACAAGGTTCCATCCAACATAATGTACGATGAAGTGCTGAAACTAAAGCTTTTTCAAGAGGTTGTGATCGTTGGATTTGCGGACGACATCACACTCGAGGTCTGCGGCGAGTCGATCGAGGAGGTTAAGTTGACGGCTCCGCACTCTATAAGCGTCATCGAGGACTGGATGCGCTCCAAAAAACTGGACGAAGATTTCAGTTGTTAATAACCGCGAGTCGAAGCAACAGGCGTTGATCAGCGTCGGGAATTGCAACATCGCCTCTAAGCGCTTCCTGAATCTACTGGGGGTGATGACCGATGACAAACTCGCCTTCGGCCATGTCGAATATACCTGTAAGAGGGCTTAAATGGCTACTGCTTCATTATCTTGCATGATGTCCAATAGCTCAGCGGTGTACGGCAGCAAGCGAAAACTTCTAGCTAGCGTGACTTCGTCTATACTGAGCTACGGCGGCCCAGTGTGGTCCAAAGCACTAGGTACTAGTAAACATCGGAGTAAGTTGGAAAGTACCTACAGGCTCATGTGCCTGAGGGTTGCGAGCACGTATCGAACTGTGGCATGATGCCTCCCCAGTAACAATAATGGTTTTATCAAAGTTTTATAGCGCTTAATACAGCCAAAACAGCGCTATAAAACTTTGATAAAACTAGTTTTGTTACTTGTGCCTTCACAGGCAGACAGACAGACAGACAGGCAGACAGACAGACAGACGGACAGACAGACAGACAGGCAGACAGACAGACAGACAGACAGACAGACAGACAGACAGACAGACAGACAGACAGACAGACAGACAGACAGACAGACAGACAGACAGACAGACAGACAGACAGACAGACAGACAGACAGACAGACAGACAGACAGACAGACAGACAGACAGACAGACAGACAAACAGACAGACAGGCAGACAGACAGACAGACAGACAGACAGACAGACAGACAGACAGACAGACAGACAGACAGACAAACAGACAGACTCGTGATTCATGCGTCTGCGCCACACCCCGTTTTCCATTTTATCGCCAAGTATCGATCGCGGAACTTTACGCTCTATAACTTCGAGCACTCGTCGTTCAGCTTCTTTCAACGTCCATGTGTCAGGTCCATAAAGAGCCACCGGGAGTGCCAGCGTCCTATACTGCGCTAGTTTTGTGCGAGTTTGCAAACTACGGGACCTTTGCTAGTTACATAGTCTGTAGAAGGCCCTGCTCGTTGCTGTAACTCGTCTTTTCACTTCACGGCGCATATCGTTGTCACATGTCACAAGTGTACCAAGATAAACGAATACGTCAACCACTTTAAATCGTTCCTCGGCTATCTCCACCTCTGCACCAACAGCACGGGAACTCCCACGCTTCCTGACAGCTACCATGTACTTCGTTTTTAATGACAAGTCCCAATCTCGCTGCTTCCCTCCTAAAAGGTACGAAGGCCTCCTCCATGACACTACGGTTGATATAGATGTCGTCCGCAAAACTAAAGAGCATGTGAGATTTCTTAATGATCGTACCGTTTCTTTCCACGTTTCTCTTCGGCACCTTCAAGGCCGATGTTGAAAAGTAAGTTACAGAGCGCATCCCCCTGCTTCAGTCCATCGAACGTTAGGAACGCGGCCGATGTCTCGCCAGCTAATTGGCTTCGTCGGGACACCGTGTGTCAGCATTATTTGCAACAGCACGTTTCTTTTCACTGAGTCGTATGCCGCCATGAAATCCACAAACAGATGGTGCGTCTGCAGGTTATACTCCCGGAACTTCTCGAGGATCTGTCGCAGGGTGAAGATTTGATCTGTCGTGGAACGCCCCTGTTGAAAACCACCCTGGTATTCGCCAACAAAGGATTCCGCTAACGGTCTCAATCTGAAAAACAGGATACGGGAGCGCACTTTATATGCGGAGTTGAGCAACGTAATGCCTCGATAGATGCAACAATCTAATCAATGACCCTTATTATGGATAGGACATATGAGGCTTCCAAACAGTCGCTCCCGCTTTTAGAAGTTCGGCCGGGATACCGTCCTTTCCAGCGACCTTGCCGTTTTTCAGCTAATCGCCTTTTTCGCCTCCTCCTGTGTTGGTGGCTCCACAGCTTGTTCGTCACTCTCAATCGTCTTTTGTTCCTACTCTGCTCATCCGGCTCCTCATCATTCAATAGCGCCTGAAAATGCTCCTTCCACCTGACTGCAACCGTCGCACAGTGGAACACTTAGAACATCAAACCTGATCATAATTATTTTAAAAAAATTTTTGCACTGAAAACGTATCGTTTTGGGATAATAAAAACAAATAATTGGATTTGGATAATATTTTACATGGAGTAACCCACCTTAAAGTGATGGATGAAATTTCTTATAATGAAATTTAAATTCAGTCATAGTCGGGTCATAATTCATCCAAATTCTTGAATTTATCATGAAATGACTTTTTAATACACATTTCAGTCGTTTGACAAAGTTTCATTTGGGTAACCAAGGCTACAACTATCCAAGAAGCGAAAAAATAAGAATTTCTTGATTATTTTCACATAGCGATAAAACACGAGACCGGAAGCATCCGGAAGGTTTCTCTTCACCATTATAACCGAAAATATTAGCACTTTCACGTAATATAAGCCGTTCAACCGGATTTTGCCGGAAACATAACTGTTGGGTCCAGGATTTCCAAACGGGTCTGGGGAATCACTTTCAACTTCCAAAATTCAACGCTTTTTCTCAACAGGAACAGCGGACTGCGGGACGGGTTTCTTCGGGCTCAAACTTCTTTTTTACAGGATGAACAATGTAAGGGTAGCGTTCGGGTTGTGGACTGATCGAGCGGACACGGATAGTCAAGTCACTGATTATTCACAGGTAAGTTTTTAGCACCAGGTAACCACAAGCAACACTGCTCTTCGAGAGGAAATCAGCTTGCTTTCGCGGATAAGTACTTCAAGCAAATAAATAGTCAATCTTTTCACCTTGATCAGTGCACTTTATTCTCCTATATTTTGGGGAGTTTCACTTGTTTCGGGCTATAAAACAAACGCGATCGTTGTTCTTGGGCGCTTTATTACAAACTGAGGGTGTTATCTAGGTTTCTTCACCCTTTTATCGACTTATTCAACAGAAACAGTAAAAATATAAAAATTCTCATAGCGCGAACCGATCAGCATAGCACACTGCAGTCATATGCTGCACAGGATATTTAGACTACTGGAATGCGGGTGGGATTTTTAGTGTGCTGCCATCTGTCCGTCGGTTCTTGCGTTACTATCTGATGTTGCGCGATAGGGTGTTTCTAACATTTCGGGCCTAAACATACCGGCCACCTTGAAAATACATTTTTCAACTTAACATTAAATTCTATATTCTACTGATTATGTTGTACTGGTGTGGTGTCCGGGTCATCTTTCATCACGGGGTTTTCAGTGGCGCACAGGAGCGGGCAGATTCGGGATACAGATCTCTTCAGAATTCCGGAAGATGTACGTAACGTTGCAATGCGTGTAATGTCGTCAGGGCCAGGATGGGTTTCCAGAATTCTAGCGAAAGGCCATCGAGCCGGGGGAAGTGAATCGTCCTTGATGACCACCACTGAGCTGATGTCGAAATTGTAGCGATCGGGATTAACACTGTGCTGGATTTGCAGTTGCTTCAAGTACTCGTTCCTCCTTCTGTGGCAGAATCGCTGGGAGTATGCTTGTACGCGCTGATATCCATCTAAACGGTTTGGCGGCACATTCCTGACGTCTGGTTCGGGTAGCGGGCGAATCATATTTTTGACGAGAAAAGGCGCTGGGGTTAATGCCGACAGGTCGTTGGGATCATCCGAAAGCGGGGTGAGCGGGCGGTAATACATACAGCCTCCGATAGCAGTTAGCACAGTAGTGAGTTCTTCGTAGGAGAGCGATGCGGTTATAAGATGACAAACAAGAGGTTTTTTGGCTGCCTTCACAGCGGCTTTCCAAAAACAGAAATTTGGGGAATGGGTAAGAATCAGATGCCATTGTATTTTATCTCCAGCAAGCCGTTTCGATATGCGTTCTTGGTCGGGTTCGGACTGCAGTATGGTATACAGTTGGTGCAGGACATTTCTTGCACCGTTGAGCGGCCAAAATTCTTTCTTCACGACGGCGATAGTCATAACATAGCCTCCGTGCAGGAACTTTCTGTGACGAAATTTTATCAAAAGCTTTGTACAGGGGTGGAAACCGGGAATGACGATTTGATGCTTCACACTGCATAGGCGAAACCGGCCCCCGACGCGAATTATTTTTAGGGGATTCAAAAACAGGCTGCGCAGTCTGATACGTGATCGATTTGGAACTCTGGTACTGCTGCGCAAAGCTTTTAGCTCTTCGGGACACGACCCTGCTTGAACTAAATTTACTACTGCACATTTTGCGGCTTCCAATTCAGTCACAGTTAGGTTGTCTCTGTTACGTACGATTTGAATGAATCGAAGGCAAAATTCAACGACGGTAAGAGGGCGCTCCATCTCTTCTACTGAAGCGGAGCACTCGGTAGCTATCTGGGCAGGCCGTTCGGGTTTGGGTTTTAGTAGCCAACTGGGCACTTGTTGGCACTTGTTACTCTTGGCTTCCAAGTTTGGGGTGGGGAACGTAACCAGTGTAGAACTAGAGTCGAATCAGTCCGGATAAAAACTGCACTAAATTTTACCTCCAAAGCAGCTGAAACTCTCTCATACAAACGGGAATCAAGTTCAACTGCACGCAGTTCTTTTCGGGGAACTGAGACCTGTTTTAGTGGGGATACCTTTGACTTGGATGCCATAAAGTGGTCCTTAACACGGACATCGGTTGCTTCACATCGATCATGTATGCAGGCACTATAAGCTGACTCTGATGCCTCTGCGGAACAGTGTAGTGCAGCACTCTGGTAGTTGGCTGCAAAAGCATGAAAATCGGTGCAAAAATCTTTCAGATGGGGGAGCTGGTCGTAAAACTGAATCCATTTCTGATGAAATTTGGGGTTAACTTCGTCGCAGCCGTTCGATGATAACGGTCGTGCAATGCATCGGCCATCGAAATTACGGGTAGTGGTTTTGCAGAAGGGATTTTCACAGGACCGTTCAACGAAAGAATATTTGGGCCCGCTGTCTTCTTCTAAGGCCCAAAAACGTTCACGCAGCTCATCTACTGGGGTAACTGTCGCCACATGACAAGTTACTGGTAGCTGCGGGGATTTTTCTACGGGGATTTCCATTCTGCCTGTCACTATCCAGCCAAATACAGACTCGACAAGCATGGGTTGGTTATTGGCCAAGCGGATTCGGCCCTCTAGCAGGTAAGTGTAAAAATGACCAGCACCGATAATCATGTCAATGTTCTGACTGACATTAAATTTGGGATCTGCAAACTGAACGGTATCGGGAATTTTCCACTGGGAAAAGGCAAATGACATGGAAGGTTGGTTGCGATCCGGTGTCTAACAAAGCTCTGGCATGATGCTCTTTTCCGTAGGCATCGACTACTAAAAGCACCACAGTCGATAAGATGACATTTTTATTAACGTCCTTAACTGCGGCATTCAGCGAACCGGTATCACAAGCAGACTGGGCAACAACAGCTGTACTTATTTGAAATGCGCTGGGCGGAGGGTTATCAACGTTGAGACGATTTTCAGTAGACAAATTAGCTTGAAAGGGACCGGGATGAATCATAGAATGATGTCGCTTACTGCACTGCTTGCAGTTGAAATTCGAACGACAGTTACGAGCGAAATGATCGCTGCGAAAGCAGTTGCTACAAAGCCTTTTGTCGGCGACTACTTTAATACGACCTTCTACATCTAATCCGTTGAAAACAGGACAGTCTATCATCGCATGCCTTTCCTCTTCGCAGGCAGGGCACGGGGGAAACATCTTTACTGGGGGATTTGTCATGGCATTTGCATTCAGACGCGGTAGGCTGGGCTTCTTGTTTCCAAAGTGGTGGTCTCCAGATCTGGGATGGACGGGTTGGGGACGGTTGATGAGAATTGTCTCCAGTACACGGGTTCTCTTCAGCAAAAATTCAATCATCTTGGCATACGTGGGTTGTTCATCCGAAGACGCAGATACTTCCCAAATAACTTGAAAAAGTCCAGTATCAAAAATGTTGTTTAAGAATTTGCAAAATCAATAGAATCATTATACGCCCAATTTACTTAGTTTTAATCAAGTATTTATCTGGTGAGGTCCGCAAGGTTGACGTAGTGCTACATATTGCTGTTTGTTACATTGCTTGCATTATTGCATTCGAAAATAATTGCAAATGATATGCAAACTTTTTTCTTCAATAAGATTACAATGGACAATCTTGTATCATATTAGGTGGTGTTCGATCATCGTCGGTTGTTTTCCAATTATTATTAAAATTATTTCGATTTTGGACCGTCGGCTATCATTTTGATTCCAAAAATAACCATATTTTGTAGTATTTGATCGGTTTCGGTAACCGGAAGTCATCATCTTATATTTCTAAATAGCGTCCGGATTTGATATCTGGTCTCTTGGCATTATCTCGGTTCTGGAATGACTATTTTTGGCTGTTTTCCAGCAACCGGAAGTTGCCAGTTCAAATTTCAAAATGGCGTCTGCGAACGATTTTTGGCCTATGTTCATTATTTCGATTACAGAAATGCCCATATTGGGTGGTATTTGGTCATTTCCAGAAATCGGAAGTCGCCATATTAGATTTCAAAATGACGTCTGTATTTCGGTCTCTGGACACAATTTTGGTTCCAGAAATACCCATATTGGATTGTATTTGGCCATTAGGGTTGTTTTCCGAAAATCGGAATTCACCACCCTGAATTTCAAAATGGCGTCTGAACATGTTCTTCGGTTTCCGGATATCATCTCGATTCTGAAATCAATAGTTTTGGCATTTTTACCGCAACTGGAAGTTGCCACTTCGGAATTAAAGAGATTACGGCCATATTCATAATAAAAGAATTTGAGCATTTTAGACAGTTTCATGAAGAGCGGAAGTCGCCACTGTGAATTTCAAAATGGCATATAAAGTGGATTTCCGAGCTTTGTGCATCATTCTACTTTTAAAAATACCTATACTTGATCGTATCTGACCATTTTTTCCTATTTACTGTAAACCGGAGATTACACCATCTTGAATTTCAAAAGGAGGGGGGGGTGGTTGATTTCTGACCTCTAGTCATCACTTCTAATTTGGGAATCATATTACTTCGTATTTGGCCATTTTAGGTTGTTTTCCAGGCGGTTTCAAAATTGATATAGGTTGACAACATTCATCCTTTTTCTTTCTCTCCTCCTAATGTCGTGAAAGCCTCGAATCATACTCGAAAACACCTGCATATAAGTTTTATGAAAAATTTAACACATAATTAATATATAATAATAAATTTGATATACCCTCCTTGACTACGCCACTAAAATACAGAAAAATCAATGTCGTAGAAACATACTTGAAAACCCACGTATACAAATTGGCAGGGTAATCATGTTTGGTATTAAAGAATTTACAAATAACTTATTTGTCCCCCCCGCCCGTTTGCCACGCTAATGAAATATATAAAATGAAAAGTCGCTGAAATACATCACCCACTACCGCTTCCATATACCGAATTTGATGATGATCGGTTGAGCGGTTTTAAAGTTGTGAAAGGCTCATCTCCCTCCCCATTCTTACTACGCCAATGAGATGTAGAAAAGTAATAAATGACAAACTAACGTTACAAAAATACGCCTCGTACAAAAAATCTTTTGTATTTCGAGTTGCACGGTTGGTTGAAAATTAGTTTATTTGACACGGCACGATACATTTTCTGTTTTACTGAGCCAAGTACAATTCGTATTATTTCTACGTTAGCAGGGAAAAGACTACGAGCTAGTGGGGATTTAAGGTGAGAGGAGGGGAGATACAATTTTGACTTAAAACTGTTTTGGAACTTTGTTTTTCAACTGGTAGAGCAATTGTATTCTTGTTTGTTGTGGGTTTAAAATATTTGTGTAAGCATAGATGCGGGCTCTTCGTTTCCGTGTCTTCAGCATAGCATATTTGTATCCTTAATCTGACAAATAGACAAAGAAAATTTTAAATTTTAATGTCAGCGTTTTTCAGAAAGCAGTATAGCTGTGTCATGTACTGGAGATCACCGCCTCCCAGAATGTCTCTAACGGGTACGTTCGGTTGTTTTCCTCGGGCCCGAAGGGAATCTATAAGCTCGGACCTAACACCACAGTATTCGGTACACGACCAAACAACATGCTCGATGTCATGGTAGCCATCGCCACAAACGCAGTGATTACTGTCTACAAGCCCTATACGAAAGAGATGCGTGTTTAACGTGTAGTGATTGAACATAAGTCTGGACATCACGCGAATGAAGCCCCGACTGACATCCAACCCCTTGAACCATGCTTTCGTCGATACCTTAGGAAAAATGGAATGTAGCCACCGTCCCAGTTCATCTGAGTTCCATGATGATTGCCAACTGTTGAGTGTTCTCTGACGCAAAATGCTATAAAATTCATCATAAGCAATTGGTCTTTCATAAAAATCGCCATCAATAGCACCCACTTTAGCTAAAGAGTCAGCCTTTTCATTACCCGGAATCGAGCAATGAGAAGGGACCCACGCTAAGGTAACCCGGTAATTTTTATCTGTTAAAGCACTTAAAAACCGCCGTATTTTCCCCAGGAAATACGGGGTGTGCTTCACAGGCTTCATCGATCGCAGAGCCTCAATGGCACTGAGACTATCTGTGAAGATGAAGTAGTGGTCTATGGGTAGGGTTTCGATGATTCCAAGATAGTACTGAATAGCAGCAAGTTCTGCGACGTACACGGAAGCAGGAGCATCGAGTTTGTAGGAGGCGGTAAAATTTTCGTGGAAAACACCGAAGCCAGTGGACTCATCTAGATTAGATCCGTCAGTGTAAAACCTTTTATCATAACTGACATGTTTAAACTTATTGGAAAAAATCTTAGGGATCTCTTGGGGTCGCAATTGATCCGGGATACCAGAAATGTCTTGTTTCATGGTGGTGTCGAAGAATATAGCATTATTAGAAGTATCTAAAAGTGCGACATTGGAGGAATCGTATGAAGAAGGATTAATATCTTGAGCCATATAGTCAAAATATAAAGTCATAAATCTGGATTGAGATTGAAGGTCGACCAACCTCTCGAAATTTTCAATTACTAATGGGTTCATAACTGTGCATCGAATTAGCAACCGGTAAGAGAGATTCCAAAAACGATGTTTCAACGGAAAAATACCCGCTAACACTTCAAGACTCATCGTATGGGTCGACTGCATGCAACCCAAGGCAATACGCAAACAACGATATTGTATTCTCTCTAATTTTATAATGTGCGTGTTCGCGGCGGAGCGAAAGCAGAAACAGCCGTACTCAAGAACTGACAATATCGTTGTTTGGTATAACCTTAGAAGGTCTCCTGGGTGGGCTCCCCACCAGGTTCCGGTAATCGTACGAGGAAAATTAATCCTCTGTTGGCATTTTCGTGTCAGATACCTAATATGACAAGCCCAGGTGCATTAAGAGTCGAACCAGACCCCGAGATATTTAGCGACTAAAACCTGAGAGATCGTTTTACCCGTTAGTAGGAGCTGCAGCTGAGCTGGGTTATGCTTCCTAGAAAAAACGACCAACTCAGTTTTCTCCGGAGAGAATTCGATACCCAGCTTAAGAGCCCATTCAGACAAATTGTCTAAGGTATCTTGCAATGGTCCTTGCAGATCGCAAGTTGCCCTAGCGTGCATGAATTTGCAAGACATTCATCGATGTCATTGACGTAAAAATTATATAAGAGAGGACTTAAACATGAGCCCTGGGGAAGGCCCATGTAACTAATTCGGGAAGTTGTCGAATCGCCATGTGAGAAATACATATGCTTTTCTGACAACAAATTGAGCAAAAAGTTATTCAAATTTGGTGAAAGTCCCTGCGAATGAAGTTTCGCGCTTAAAACTTCTACAGAGACAGAGTCAAAAGTTCCCTTAATATGCAAGAACACAGAAGCCATTTGCTCTTTTCGAGCAAATGCGAGTTGAATTTCAGTAGAAAGCAACGCTAGGCAATCGTTCATCCCTTTGCCCCGGCGAAAGCCAAATTGAGTATCTGAAAGTAAACCGTTTGTTTCGACCCATTTGTCTAACCGTAAGAGGATAATTTTCTCCATTAATTTCCGGAGGCAAGAGAGCATCGCAATCGGCCTATATGAATTGTGATCAGAGGCAGGTTTCCCGGGTTTCCGAATAGCAATGACTTTTACCTCCCTCCAGTCATGGGGAACAATATTTAGCTCAAGAAACTTGTTGAACAAATTCAACAAGCGTCTTTCTGCAGAGTCGGGTAGATTCTTCAACAGGTTGAATTTTATTCTATCTAACTCTGGAGCCTTATTGTTGCACGACAGGAGAGCCATTGAAAATTCCAACATCGAAAATGGAGGCTTTTCCGTAGTTACTAAAAACGCGTCGCGAAAGGTTTTCTGTTCCGGTACAGAGTCCGGACAGACCTTTTTGGCAAAATCGAGTATCCAGCGATCTGAATACTCTCACTCTCATTCGAAACGTCACGGTTCCGCATGCGCCTGGCGGTATCCCAAAGAGTGCTCATCGCTGTTTCCCTCGACAACGCGTTTACGAACCGCCGCCAGTACCCGCGTTTTTTCGCCTTTACCAAGCTCTTCATCTGCCTGCCCAGTGCCTCGTACTTTCGAAGTAGGTTGACAGTGCCGTACTCCCGGTAGTCCTTATACGCCGCGGACCTTCGCGCGTACAGCTCAGAGCACTCTTTGTCCCACCATTTGTTTTGAGGGCGCTGTGTAATCGTTACCCCGGGTATCGGTTTCGTCTGAGCTTGAGTCGCGGCGTCGATTATCAAGCCAGCTAAGAACGCGTATTCTTCCTCCGGAGGAAGTTCCTCGTAAGTCTCGATAGATTCCGCTATAATAGACTCATAACGCTTCCAATCAATATTACGTGTAGGGTCGTAGGAAATATTGATTGGGTTCGGGGGAGTTGAACCATTAGCAATTGATATAACGATTGGAAGATGATCACTACCGTGGGGATCGTTGATTTCTTTCCACTGGCAATCTAACGCTAGTGATGTCGAGCAGAGGGATAGGTCAAGCACGCTTTCACGTGCTGGAGGATTAGGTACACATGTCGCTTCCCCAGTATTCAAAAGTGTCATATTGAAGTCGTCGATCAAGTTACAAATTAAAGAAGATCGGTTGTCGTCGTACAGCGACCCCCATAGCGAACAGTGAGAGTTAAAATCTCCCAAAATCAAAAAAAGGTGCTGGAAGCAATTCTGCTATATCAAGGAGTTGCTTCTGTTCAATCCGCGCGGATGGGGGAATATATATCGAAACAAGGCAAAGGTCTTTTCAATTCATATTCGTTTGAATGGCAACAACTTCAATATTCGAGATCGAGGGGAGGTCGATTCTGAAAAAAGAATAGCACTTTTTGATCCCTCAAAGTACTCCTCCACCGTGTGAGTCTCGATCTCGACGAATGATGTTAAAATCGTGGAAATTAAGTTGGTCATTTGAATTGAGAAAAGTTTCACAGAGCGCGAACGCATCACAATTGTATGTGTTTATCAAATGTGAAAATAAATCAAATTTGGGGATGATACTTCTGCAGTTCCACTGTAACACAGTGACAAAATTCCTAACCACTTTCGACGTTTTAGTCATCGAAAGATACGATAGCTGAAATGAGGGGCCAAGTTGCTGTGAGTTGCTTCAAAAAGGTTTTCACTGTAGGGAGAAGGGCAAGAAGAATGTTTTGAAGGGGATCTGGTATGTTGAATGTTTTAAATATCCAGTCCACATTATCAGAGAATTTTATGAAACCTGTTTCTTTTATGTCTTCTGATCGAGAAATGGGTGCACGAGGGGTTTTTGGTGCCCCAGGAAGCGGTGGGTACTCCCGGTTTGATTTGAAATTAAAACCGGGGAGTACTTGCTTCGGTTTTTCTTCACCGCTTCCTTTTTGTGTTGGCTTATTGGTCATTCCGCTAGAGGTTATCTTGCGACCTTTGCGAGAAAGATTAGGAGAGTTGATCATTCTTCTATTCCTTGATCCTTCTGGCATGGCATAAGAACACCCTTCGACGGGATCGTCAGATGTACCCTCATCTGTTGGCAAAAAGGAAAAGATGTTTCCTGTCGAGGGTGGCTCAGCCCTCTTAAGCATTTCTGCAAAAGAGCGCTTTGATCGTTCCTTAAGGGAACGCTTAATTTTTTCCTCGCGCTGTTTGTACGCGGGACATGCCGGAAGGTCATGCCGAGTTCCCTCGCAATAAAGACACTTTTCAGTATCCCCACTGCAAGCGTTCTCAGCATGATTGCCTCCGCACTTGCTACAGCGTGCCTTGTTGTAGCAGTAGGTGACTGTGTGACCTAACTGCGTACAGTTTTGGCAATACATGGCCCGCGGTACGAACAGGCGTACAGGTAGACGAACCCTGTCCAAGCGGACGTAGTTCGGCAGCGCGGATCCGGCGAGTGTTACTCGGAAGGAACCCGAAGGGAAGAATTTCTTCTTCCCTTCTTCGATGGATACTGAATGCAATTGCTTGCAATCCAGTATCTTTACACTTTGCATCAAGGGGTTTTTAAAACTGCCAACTCCATGACGCAAAATGTCATCGACAGTGAGATTCCCCTCGGTAACCACACCGTCGATTTCTACATCCTTGGCAGGGATGTACACACGATACTCTCTCGTGAAGAGCTCGTAGCCAGCAATATCGTTTGCTTGCTTCAAGCTACCCACGACAACCCGCAGTTTGTTCGGCCTCACCTTCGTAATCTCGGTTACGGCCGAAAAATGTTTTGCCAGGTCTTTGCCAATTTGAATAATATTCAATGGCTTCTTTATGGGCCGGAAAAAAACAACGTAGGGACCGCCAGCGGCATCTGGGTAAGCCTTTACCCGTACTTCCGGTACTCTTGGTACAGGACTCGGCAAAGGGGAGGGCACAGGGGAGGGTAGGGGTGAGCTGATGGGAGAAATTTCAATTTCTTCCCCGTTTGTTTCCACATCCAGGAAAAGTTGCACCTGCATGTCGTCCATTTTGCGGGAGCGTTACGCTCTACCGCATACAAACGATAAATATTCGAATATGGGGGGGGGGGGATCAAGTAGTTGATATTAAATTTTAAAAACAATTTTTCAATCTACAATGGGTCAAATAAAACAAAAAGACAGTAATGCTAATACTAATAACAATAGTAATAACAATAATAATAATAATAATTATAGTAATAATAATAGTAATAATAACAATAATAATAATATCAATAATAATATTAATAATAATATTATAACATAGTAATAATATTGATAATAATAGTAAAAATTCTAAAGGTAATACTTCACTGAACGTCTATGTCACGACCTCACGGCTGGTAGTAGGATCAATCTGGGAGAGTGTCTTCGCAGAACAAACAATGACGATCCAGCTTCCTGTTGTGACACAGTGGCCGTATCGTACATGCGACCTTGTAGATGCCACTTGTAGTTGACTTCCACTCGCTCGGTCGTATGGTGGTCCGTGCTGCTAGCGGGTAACAGCGGTGCGGGAGAATTATTCTTGCTGATATATCAGCTGCGTATCGAATCACTGGCGGGGTAGCCTGCCCCTACCAGTGTGCAGATGTTTCTGCCGATATACAACAGGCTATTGTTATCGCGCAGCACAAGAATTAATCGACAAAAAAAAACACCCGTACGATAACTCGTGTATTGTTATTTTGCGAACTCAAACGGAGATAAACAATTTGCGTCTAATCAAGACGAAAGCAAAACAACGAATGAAGTTGCACGGTTATTGTGGAAGACGCTCTCAAGTTTACTGAGTACAAATTTACCCCCCCCCCCCCTCTTGCCTACGCTTATGAGATAGAGCAAAGCTAATATTTTAGTGTTACTCCCCGTTCTCGAAAACCCCTATGTACAAATTTTCACGGCAATCGGTTCAGTAGTTATTGAGTCTCTAGGAAATAAACAGACAGACAGACATTCGCATTTAAAAGATACAGATGAAATTAGTACATCCCCCCCTTGCTATGCCACAGGGATACAGAAAAATAAATGTTATAGAAACACACCCACCTATTGAAATTGGCACGGTGATCAAGTTAGGTGTTGAGGAGTTCAAAAATAGTAAATTAACCCTCTTCCTCCCTCCGTTGCCACGTTAATGGAATATATAAAATTCAAAGTCGTTGAATTATAACAGCTACCATAGATTCTACATACCGACTTCAATGCTGATCGGTGAAGCAGTTTTAAAATCATCTTAGGTTGACATCATTCAAACCTCCCTCCCCTTTCAATCATTGAAACGCCTCTGAGCTTTCAGAAAAGTCTAACATGGCATAAAAACGTCGCAAAAATACATCTCAGACTTAAAAACATCTGTATATAAATATGCACGTTTATCGGGGAGGAAGTTTTCACGTTCATGAACCACAAATTCACCCCCCCCCCCCTTGAATACCCTTATGAAATGGAGCAAAAATTTAGTAGTTCAGTAGTTTTTGAGTCTATAGGGAACAGACAGACAGACAGACAGACAGACATTCGTATTTATAGATATACATAAATCACTATCGAGACCAGGAATGAATGCAATGTTGTCAGCTTATGTACATTGATTGTGAACAAAGCACAATCGGCCAAAATAAATTAATATTAAATGAACATCATACCGGCGTACAGCATCAATACCTGCATACATTTATTCTATATCTGATGTCAGACACACTACGATACTAGTTCAATTATTAATACCACGGGTACCTAAACTGAAACCTCGAGTGTTATTTAAACTCACTAATTTTTTCGCTGTAGCGAAGTTTTCTTCCCTCTCGCTATGCGCGGAGAAATGAGAAACGTCGAACATCTCAAAAATCAAAACAACGCAAACCGATACAAAACCGGTGCAGTTTACGTTGCATACAGCAGAAAATGAACGATATTAGTTTTATTTGTTCTTCGTTTGTCACTATAGGTCCATTCTAGAATGAATTGAGTCCAGCGTATTCCACTCGCGAAATTCAATTGAAACACCAACGACTGATTCAAATGAAATGCTGCTTGTTTCAATCTACAAGTAACTGCCTTGTTGCTGAGATTGTGCGATGTCTCCAAAGAATAAGTGGTCACTCAAATGAGTGAACAGGGGAAGATATGTTGCTGGGTCGCGAATGAAATAATTCGGCCCTTCAAATCAAGGCTTCTACGAGTAAACACCACGTTGAAAGGAAGGTTGCTAGGTTTTACCGATTCGTTTATATTTATCATTTTGAAATGAGTGACTGGAAATTTTACTGAACTGGTCACGATACCTACATCCTGCTGATGAGGCTGCCATCTTAGGTGTAGCTGGTGGGATACAGCATTTCAAAATTTAGCCGCCCGCGCCAGGTCAGACGCTGTTGTACACCGCCCCTAATATGCACACTTAAAAAATTTCGCCGAATCTCGGCATTGTTTGTGCCGAGATTTGGACAGCCGAGTGCTCGGCAACCATCTCGGCTGAATCTCTTTTGTCGAGAATCTCGGAAAACCAATATTTGACAGATGTCATTTTATGCCGAGAATCGCGGTACACAGTTGACTGTGCTCTCGGCAAATCCAGCCGAGAAGCGGCAAACCAGTCTAACGACCTTTCGGTTATATAAGCTGAATGTTCGGCACAGTAAAGAGCCGTTTTTTCAGTGGAATCCAATCGCAGAAAATAGTTTTGCTGTGAATCAGGTAGTTTTCTTTCAAAAGATAAATTATAAGCTCGATAAGTTTTAGTAAGTAAAGAAATTTATTCATACTAAATCTTGAATACTTATCTTTATCTTGCTCGCCAGTAGGGCATTGAGCTAAACATCTAATCTAAAATTACGTCTAATGCCTATCCCTAAAACAAATAAAATATTGTATTCACACGATTTGAAACTACACTTTTTAAGTTCCAGCCACTTCCCCCTAAACTGTACTACATTTTTTTCTGCTACCGGATTGTAAACACTTGTAATTTGCACAAAATTCAGCCAAACTTGTATCCGATTCCTGTTTGCTCACCCGTAACACGCATAAATTTGCACTAAGAAAAATGGCGGCAACTCGTTCATGAGAATGACAGCTGTATTGCCGAAACACGGCAACGAGTAAAATTTGTGCCGAGATACCAGTAATGTTTTTGCTGACCTCGGCATCAACAATGTTTAACGATAAATTCGGCAAAAAATAGAGACGAGATTCGTCAAGCTTAGTTTTTTGGACGAAGTCTCGGCAAAATGATCTGACAACTGTCGGCAACCGGCATTTTTTTGCTGAAATACCGGTTGAATCCAAAGTTGCCGAGTGAACTCGGATGTTTTTTTGCCGAGCTCGAGATCCAGTTTTAAGTGTGTGGGCCTTCCAAGTCAGCATACAACCATAGTTTCCAACACTGAGAATTGGTTACCCGATCTCCGCCAAGGTTACTCTATCCCAGTCGGCACCTCGTGGAGGTTGAGATAGAAGTTGCTGGACAGAGGACATTTATATAAATTTTTATATATATATATATATATATATATATATATATATATATATATATATATATATATATATATATATATATATATATATATATATATATATATATATATATATATATATATATATATATATATATATATATATATATATATAATCGTAATAATCTAGCGGCCTTGGTGAGCCAGCGAGAATGTACAATTTTCCCTGGTTTTATGTTAGCCAGATCCACAGAAACCACGCCATTAGAAATTGCATGTGCCATGTCGTATAAGTACTGCGAATCGGTGGAATATTCGTGCTGTTCTGCAACAGGAGGCATATTTTCCAACGCAATTCTCTGAAAGTCGCTCACCACCTAAAAATATATAATAATTAAATAAATTTATTATGATTTCACCATTCAAAATGTTAGAAAATTATAATAAATGAGTGATAGCAATGACTTACCGGAAGAGCTTCAGAATTTTCAATTTGCTTGCTTAGTTTCCCGGTTGTTGATGTTGGTCCAGTGGTGGATGATTTATCCAAAACCCCAAACAAATGTCGAAACGGAAGTTCGTTGAAGTGTCAAAACAGGATTTTTTGAAATTTGACCTTTTGGGTACCTACACGTTAGTACAAGGGACATCAGAATTCATTTTAAAGGTATGGTTTTTTGAGCAAAGTATCTTATTTTGATCCCTAGAATCCGAAAATCATATGTGCCTAAGCGATTTTTTTATCCCCTACAAATCGAACGATATATATATATATATATATATATATATATATATATATATATATATATATATATATATATATATATATATATATATATATATATATATATATATATATATATATATATATATATATATATATATATATATATATATATATATGTATATATATATATATATATATATATATATATATATATATATATATATATATATATATATATATATATATATATATATATATATATATATATATATATATATATATATATATATATATATATATATATATATATATATATATATATATATATATATGTATATATATATATATATATATATATATATATATATATATATATATATATATATATATATATATATATATATATATATATATATATATATATATATATATATATATATATATATATATATATATATATATATATATATATTAGGGCGGTTCGATTTGTAGGGGATAAAAAAATCGCTTAGGCACATATGATTTTCGGATTCTAGGGATCAAAATAAGATACTTTGCTCAAAAAACCATACCTCTAAAATGAATTCTGATGTTCCTTGTACTAACGTGTAGGTACGTAAAAGGTCAAATTTCAAAAAATCCTGTTTTGACCCATTTAGAGTGCCCCAATCGAGTATATATATATACAGAGCCGGATTTACGAACAAAACCGTTTTTTATTGTACGAGTTAAAAACATTTATTTGTTATTGAAGTTACCAAAAATTTGGTAGAATTTTTTCTCACGAGAAAAAACCCAAATTAATCCACCTAGCGGTCAGACCCGGCCTTTCGCATTCAAATTTTTATTTGTAATAATAGATTTACATGATCGCTTCAATCCAATAAATGTATATTCACTTTTAACAAATATTGATGTTTTAATCTATACATATAAAAATGCAATCCGGTCTGTCTGTCTGTCTGATCCATATAGGCTCGAAAATCACCGAACCGATCGGCTAGAAAAATTGTATGCAGGGGTCTTTGGTGCCGATAAAGGTTCCTATGATAGTTGGAACCCCTCCCTTTTCTGGAAGGGAGGGGTCCCATACAAATGAAACATAAATTTCTGCACAACTCAAGAACAAACCAAGCAAATGAAACCGAATTTGGCATGTAGATGTGTAGATGAAGGGGTAAAAAATATGTCCATAATGTTTTGACACCCTCCTTCTTTTCAAAGGGAGGGATGCCATACAAATGAAACACAAATTTCTGCACATCTCGAGAGCTAACCAACTAAATGGAACAAAATTTGGCAGGTGAATGTTTTAGTGGTAAAAAATATGCACTATACTTTTTAACGACTGTTAGTTTACTCAGGGGAGTTTCTTTCAGCTTCGCAGTCTTTAAAATGTGAAAAGAAAACGATATTTTTCTCTTACACCGACGTTTCGAATAATATATATTCTTTATCAAGGCTCTACAAGTAAATTAAGATCAAAACGATTTTTAGAAACAAATACATAAATTATGCACATAACATCATTACCGAGAGGACCATTTTCCTGTGAAGTGGTTCTTCGGCTAGAGCATTAATTGTCAAAACAGAAAGTAATCATCCTAACAGAACATCCAAAAATACATTAAATTAGCTAAACATGATATCAAATACAATTCATGCTTCTTACATTATGCAAATTAAAAAAAAAAAAAACAAATTAAAAACTGTACACTTTAACGAAGCGGAACTCGTAGCACTCTCAATCATACTAAACCATTTTTTCCGTAACCAGCAACCTTGCATGCAAACTCTATTGCGCACAAGTTATGCTGTGTGGCACTCGGTGGAAGCTGTCAGCGACCGTTGACGTTTGCTGTTGTTTATTTCTGTACTCCGCTTGACGTGTTGCATGATTGCTGTATATGTTGTGCTTAAGCCTTCAACATCACTGCGTTTGTTTACCGTATGATCGTTCGTGATAATGTGGCACATTTCCAACACGTTCAACGCTGTTTTTCGCCTATGTTCATCCAGGATACACACCTCATTCAACTTGAATGAATGGTTCTTGTCGATGCTGTGTTGGAGTAAAGCAATTAATTAATTTGCATAATGTAAGAAGCATGAATTGTATTTGATATCATGTTTAGCTAATTTAATGTATTTTTGGATGTTCTGTTAGGATGATTACTTTCTGTTTTGACAATTAATGCTCTAGCCGAAGAACCACTTCACAGGAAAATGGTCCTCTCGGTAATGATGTTATGTGCATAATTTATGTATTTGTTTCTGAAAATCGTTTTGATCTTAATTTACTTGTAGAGCCTTGATAAAGAATATATATTATTCGAAACGTCGGTGTAAGAGAAAAATATCGTTTTCTTTTCACATTTTAAAGACTGCGAAGCCGAAAGAAACTCCCCTGAGTAAAAAATATGTTCCATAATCGACCTCAGGCAACATTTTGGATCTTCGGAAGCAAAAAAATGCACAGAAGAAAAAATTTATCACAGACACAATCTTGAATTTTAAGATGCTGACTTCCGGTGTCTGGCAAACAGCCGGAAATGACCAAATACCATTCAATATGAATGTTTTCGGAACCAGAATTACGCCCAGATGACAGTAATTGATTTCACAGGCAATTTTAAAGTTCAAAATGACGACTTTCGGTTTCTGAAAAACAGCCCAAAGTGACCAAATACCACCCAATATGAGTATCTCCGGAGCCAGAATGTTGCAAGAACACCACTGTGAATTGTAGGATGGCAACTTCTGGTTTCTGGAAAACAGCCAAAAATGGCCGATTTCCGTCCGACATGAGTATCTTCGGATCTAGAATGATACACAGCAGCTGAAATCGACCACTCATCCCATTTTGGATTTTAGGTTGGCGACTTCCGGTTCCTGGGACACAGCCGAAAATGATCGAATAACACCCAATATGGGTGTTTCTTCAACCAGAATGACGCTCAGAGGCTAGAAATTATCTTAAATACCATTTTGAAATCCAAGATGGCGACTACCGGTTTGTGAAAAACAGCCAAAAATAACCAAATACCATCCAATATGAGTATCTCTGGAACTAGAATGATGCAATGAGCTAACAATTGACCCCAGGCACCATTTTGATTTGCTAAATAGCAACTTTTAGGAAACAGTCGAAAATGACCGAATAATACTCAACATGAATATTTCCGTAATCGAGATGATGCATAGAAACCAAACATTGACCCTGGACACCATTTTGAATTTAAAGACGACCACTTTTAATTTCTGGAAAACAACCACAATAACTAAATACCTTCCAATATGGGTATTTCCGGTGTCAGATTGATGCTAGAAAATCTGCTGAAAATGACCGAATACCACCCAATATGAAAATATTCAGAATTGAGGCGATGTACAGAAGCCAAAAGTCGAGGATATTGTCATTTCGATAAACCCAATCATTTCAAACGATTTGTTATTTGACTTTGATCATATCCTATGGCCGATTCGTCGTGCATTTGCAGACTTTAAACACATCGCAAGGAATCAATGAAGTTGGAACGTTCAAATAGTACGATACCACAATTAAATTATGTTGTGGCAACATATATTGATCAAAGCAGGTATAGTTTTAAATAGTCTTTGAATTTATTTTCTTTCCATGACTTTTGAGCCACATATCAAATTGTTATGAAGTTTGTTATTTGTAAGTTCGAGAGATGAATCGTTCGTATGACACAAGTTATGTTCAAAAAAGTCATGTTGTCTTTGAGATAATAGACCTTAGTTGTTTTACTAACAATTTACACTGGGGTCGCTTTTTACGCGGTTGGTTATACCGCATATAAGAGATTAGATTAGATATTCATACTGAACTTATGTTATACCGCGTGCAAACCATCTTTCGAATCGAGTAAAAATAATCCACGTTATTGTAGAAATATCCCGTTCAAAAAAACGCATAAAAACCACCCGCGTAAAAAGCGACCCCAGTGTAATACATAACGGTTGCTTAAGTTCGATTATAATCAAATAAAATGGGAACGTATAGGGCAGCCAAACTTTGAAACCACGTGTTCAATCATAATTCATCAGTTAACCCTTAGCCTGCTCATCTGATAATAATATTGAGAATATTGATCAAGTCGGTTGTGTAGTTTCTGAGATAATAAAGTTTCGTGATTTTCACATTCCGACACATTACAGACAAAGTTACAGTCCGATTACAGCAAAAGTCAATAGGGTGTTATGAGGCAGCTAGACCTCTCATTTGACTTTAATTTAGTGAAAATCGGTTCAGCCATCTCTGAGAAAAGTGAGTGAGTACAAGTAGTCTTCGGTATATATTCCTTTTCATAGCTGGATTGCACATTTTTAAACATAACAGGCAAAGTAATAGTCCGATTGCAAAACAAATCAATAGGGTCTTGTAAGACAACTAGACCTTCCATTTGACACTAATTTCATGGAAATCGGTTCAGTCATCTCTGAGAAACATGAGTGAGATTAAACAGTCTTCAGAACACGTTTCTTTTCATAACTTTTGAACCTCAGGTTCAATCTTTAGAAGATTCAAAAGTTAAAGGTTTTTCAGGTTGCCGATTCGAAAGATATATGCCATTCGGCCCTTTGGAGCACTTTTGTACTTTCGGTTTTGCAAGTGATTGCTATACCTTTCTAGGAGAAAGGCAAAAACTTATGAATAAAATAATCAACGTTCAACATCTTCAGTATATCGTACTCGCAACTTAACAATGCTAATTTTGACAGCCTTTCATTCTTCATAGTCGTACGCAACCTATTTTTAATTAGTTTCATCTTCGAAAAAGATCTTTCCCCAGTTGCGTTCGAGATCATTAGACTCAAATAAATCCGCAACGCAATTTCAGCGTGCCAGATGGTTTTGAAAGATGTCAGAAGCTGCTCGAAAACCGGAAATTTTTTCTTGATATCTGAAAAAAAAAACCTAAATTAATCCACCTAGCGGTCAGACTGAGCCTTTCTCATTCGAACTTATTATTTGTAAAAATAGATTTACATGAATGCTTAAATCCAATAAAGGTATATTCACTCTTTGGGTTCCAAAATATTGATGTTGTAATTGGAGTATAAAATATGAAATTTGACGTAATGTTAGTGCTTAAGAAATAGCGAAATCAAAGAAACGACTCTTAATTTCGAACAATTTAATTACGAGCAATACCGGGAACGTTTAAATGGTACGATACCACATTTAAATTATGTTGAGGCCATATATATTGATCAAATCAGGTATAGTTTTGAATAGTCTTTGAATTTCTTTTCTTTCCAAAACTTTTGAACCACATATCAAATTGTTATGAAGTTTGTTATTTGTAGGTTTGAGACTACTTATGTTCAAATAAGTCGTGTAATACTTGAGATAATAGACTTTCGTTGTTTTGACAATTTAATACATAACGGTTGCTTAAGTTTGATTATAATCAAATGAAAAGGGAACGTATAGGGCAGCCAAACTTTGAAACCACGTGTTCAATCATATTTCATCAGTTAACCCTCAACTAGCCTGTTCATCTGATATCAATACTGTTCAAATCGGTTGTGTAGTTTCTAAGATAATGAAGTTTCATGATTTTCACCTTTTGATACATGGTGCCTAAAATAAAAATCCGATTACAATGAAGTTCAATAGGGTGTTATGAGGCCACTAGACCTTTCATTATCAACTAGTTTCGTGAAAACCGGTTTAGCCATTTCTGAGAAAAGGAAGTGAGTTTGAGCAGTTTTTGATATATAATTTGCTTTTATAACTTGATTCGACATTTTTTTTAAATAAAGGACAAAGTTACTAACCGATTACAATGAAATTCAATAACAACCTATGGGACAACTAGGTCTTTCATTCGAGACTAGTTTTGTGAAAATCGGTCCAGCCATCTCTGAGAAAAGTGAGTGGGTTTAAACGACCTCTGGAAAATATTTTTTTACATAACTTTTGAACCATATGTTAAATCTTTATGAAATTTATAAGTTAAGAGTTCTGAAGATAGCCCGTTCATTTGACATCAGTTTTGTTCAAATCGGATGTGTAGTTTCTGAGATATTGATGTTTCCTGATTTTTACATTTTGATAACCTCTAAACCAAAAATCCGATTACAATGAAATTCAATAGCAACCTATGGGGTAACTACACCTTTCATTTGCAATTAATTTCACGGAAATCGGTCCAGCCATCTCTGAGAAAAGTGAGTGAGAAAAAAAGTTGCACATACACACACGCACACACACATACACACATACATACATTCATACAGAAAATGCTCAGCTCGTCGAACTAAGTCGGGTGATATACGACATTCGGTTCTCTGGAGCACTTTAATACCTTTAGTTTTTCAGTGATTGCTATACCTTTCTAGGAGAAAGGCAAAAAGGTGCACATACACACGCACACACCCATACTCACACACACATACACCTATACATGCATACATGCAGAAAATGCTCGATTCGTCGAACTGAGTTGAGTAATATATGACATTAGGCCATTTGGATCACTTCTCTACCTTTTTATTAGCCAGTGATCGTTAGGAGAAAGTCAATATGTTTACTTTCATTAGGTGATTTCACATTTTTATGAACAACGGACACAGTTACAATCCGATTACAATGAAATTTAATAGCAACCTATGGGGCACCTAGACTTTTCATTTGACACTAATTTTGTGAAAATCGGTTCAGCCATCTATGAGAAAAAAGAGTGAGTTTAAACAACCTCAGGATAACTTTTCTTTACATAACTTTTGAACCATATGTTCAATCTTAATGAAATTTAAAAGTTAATGGTTTTGGAGATAGCCCAATCATTTGAAACCAGTTTTTCTGAAATCGGTTATGTGGTTTCTGAGATATTGATGTTACGTGATTTTTACATTTTGATACATAACCTCTAAACTAAAAATCCGATTACAATGAAATTCAATAGCAACCTACGGCGCAACTAGACCTTTCATTTGCAATTAATTTTATGGAAATCGGTCCAGCCATCTCTGAGAAAAGTGAGTGAGAAAAAAAAGTTGCACATACACACACACACACACACACACATACACACATACATACATACATACAGAAAATGGTCAGTTCGTCGAAAGGGGTCGAGTGGTATATGACATTCGGCCATTGGGACCACTTTTATACCTTTGGTTTTTCCAGTGATTGCTATACCTTTCTAGGAGAAAGGCAAAAACCTACCGCAGTTCGAAAAAAGGGCAATCCACAGGCAAAAATTTGCACACAATTTGAAAAAGACTGCTTCAAATATAAGGCGACCCAGACAATTATCTACGGAATCAATTAAATATGCACACGAACTCTGAAAATCTGCATTATGCAAAGCACATCTGGTGTCCCTGATTCGGACAACGCTTGTTCGATTCAAATTCGCGACTACGAAGGTGCTGATATTTGTTTGGTTTTTGCATGAGAAAAAGATGGAAGGAAAATTTTTTGCTTTTGTCATCACACACATTTTGACAATTGCATATAAGAGTTCGTCTAGGTGCGAACAGCCTTTAGAATCTCTTTCAATTCGTAGTCGCGAATGTTGTGTTAATGTGTGTCATTCCAAGAGAATCCAAGGTGAACTCTTATGAATGCAGTTGTGATATTGGCGCTCGCGAAAAAAAAACCTAAATTAATCCACCTAGCAGTCAGACCCAGCCGTTCTCATTCAAACTTTTATTTGTAAAATTAGATTTACATGATCGCTTCAATCCAATAAATGTATCACTCTTCAGGTTCTAAAATATTGCTGTAATCTATACATATAAAAATGCAGTTCGGTCTGTCTGTCTGTCTGATCCATATAGGCTCGAAAACTACCGAACCGATCGACGTCAAAATTTGTATGTAGGGTTTTTGGTGCCGATAAAGGTTCCTATGATAGTTTGAGACCCCTCCCTCTTCTGGAAGGGAGGGGTCTCATACAAATGAAACATGAATTTCTGCACAACTCAAGAACAAACCAAGCAAATTAAACCGAATTTGGCATGTGGATGTTTTAAGAGGTAACAAATATGTCCATAATAGTTAAACGCCTCTACCTTTTCTGGAAAGGAGGGGTTACATACAAATGAAATACAAATTTCTGCACATCTTGAGAACTAATCAACTAAATGGAACCAAATTTGGCAGGTAAATGTTTTAAGTGGTAAAAAATATGTTCATAATGTTTTGACACCCCTCCTTTCTTCTGCACATCTCGAGAGCTAACCAACTAAATGGAACCAAATTTGGCAGGTGAATGTTTTTAGGGGTAACAAATATGTTCCATAATCGACCTCAGACAACATTTTGGATTGTAAGATGGCAACTTCCGGTTTCTGGAAAACAGCCAAAAATGGCCGATTTCCACCCAATATAACAATATCCGGATCTAGAATGATACACAGGAGCTAAAATCGACCTCAGATACCATTTTGAATTCTAAGATGGCGACTTCCGTTATTGGGTGTAATTCGATCTTTTTCGGCTGGTTCCCAGAAACATGTGCTTCCAAAAGAGGGAGGAGCGTCGAATCATTATGGACATATTTGTTACCTCTAAAAACATTCAACCAGAATGACGCTCAGAGACCAGAAATTTTCTTGAATACCATTTTGAAATCCAAGATGGCGACTTCCGGTTGGTGAAAAATAGAATAGAAACAGTCGAAAATGACCGAATAATACTCAATGTGGATATTTCCGTAATCGAGATGATGCATAGAAACCAAACATTGACCCTGGACACCAAAATAACTAAATACCTCCCAATATGGGTATTTCCGGTGTCAGATTGATGCCAGAAAATCTGCTGAAAATGACCGAATACCACCCAATATGAATATATTCAGAATTAAGGCGATGTACAGAATCCACAAGTCAAGGATGTTGCTATTTCGATAAACCCAATCATTTCGAACGATTTGTTATTTGACTTTGATCATATCCTATGGCTGATTCGTCGTGCATTTGCAGACTTTGAACACATCGCAAGGAATCAATGCATTTGAAACGTTCAAATAGTACGATACCACATCTAAATTATGTTGAGGCCACATATATCGATCAAAGCAGGTATAGTTTTAAATAGTCTTTGAATTTCTTCTCTTTCCATAATTTTTGAACCACATATCAAATTGTTATGAAGTTTGTTATTTGTCATGTCAAGTCATGTAATCTTTGAGATAATAGACTTTGGTTTTTTTATTAACAACTTAATACATAACGGTTGCTTAAGTTCGATTAGAATCAAATGAAATGGGTACGTATAGGGCAGCCAAACTTTGAAACCACGTGTTCAATCATAATTCATCAGTTAACTCTTAACTAGCCCGCTTATCTGATAATAATATTGAGCAAATCGGTTGTGTAATTTCTGAGATAATGCAGTTTTGTGATTTTCTTATTTCGGAACATTACAGACGAAGTCACAGTTCGATTACAGTAAAATTCAGTAGGGTGTTATGAGGCAGCTAGACTTATTGATTGACACTAATTCAGTGAAAATCGGTTCAGCCATCTCTGTGAAAAGTGAGTGAGTTCAAGTAGTCTTCGGAATATGTTCCTTTTCATAACTGGATTTCACATTTTTAACATAACAGGCAAAGTAATAGTCCGATTACAAAAAAATCCTTCCATTTGACACTGATTTTATGAAAATCGGTCCAGCCATCTCTGAGAAACATGAGTGAGATTGAACAGTCTTCAGAACACGTTTCTTGTCATAACTTTTGAACCACAACTTTAACATTCATAAAATTCAAAAGGTAAGGGTTTTTTAGGTAGCCCGTTCATTTGAAATCAATTTTGTTCAACTCGGTTGTGTGGTTTTCGAGATAATGATGTTTCAGGATTTTTACATTTTGAAACATAACCTATAAACTATAAATCCGATTACAATGAAATTTAATAGGGTCTTATGAGACAACACGACCTTTCATTTGCAATTAATTTCAGCCATCTGTGAGAAAAGTGAGAGAGAATAAAAATCTGCACATACACACACACACATACAGAAAATGTTCAGCTCGTCGAGCTGAGTCGAGTGAAATATGCCATTCGGCCCGTTGGAGCACTTTTATACTTTCGGTTTTGCAAGTGATCGCTATACCTTTCTAGGAGAAAGGCAAAAACATTGAAAGAAAGTTTCAGATTGAAATGGTTTGTTCAAATCTTCTTGCTGTAAATCGAACTTTTGAATGAATCTCATTTTTGACAGAGAAGAAAACTTTTTCTCGATTTGTGGGGGCCCCAAAAATCTGGGGGCCCGAGACCCCCCCTTAAATCCGGCACTGTATAAATAAATAAATATATATATATATATATATATATATATATATATATATATATATATATATATATATATATATATATATATATATATATATATATATATATATATATATATATATATATATATATATATATATATATATATATATATATATATATATATATATATATATATATATATATATATATATATATATATATATATATATATATATATATATATATATATATATATATATATATGTATATCTATATACATATATATATATATATATATATATATATATATATATATATATATATATATATATATATATATATATATATATATATATATATATATATATATATATATATATATATATATATATATATATATATATATATATATATATATATATATATATATATATATATAGTATATATAGTATATACATTGGAGTGGCCATTTTTGTAACATCATGCGATTTCGATGAGCGCCGGGCGGAAAAAGTTTCCTTTTTACTCCAAAAATAAGCCATGAAAATTTGAAGTTGGTCCGAGTTCATTTAATGGACCCACAAAACGCTTATATTCAAAAAAAATAGATTCTCATAAGAATTGCTGTTTTTTATCTCTTTATGAAGCTTTTTGCCTTAGTTTCCTAAAATAGTTGTATATTTTGCGTCGAAATACTCTTTAATCATAAAATCATATCATTAGGGATATTCACATGTTACGAAACGCTAAATTTTAGCAATTTTGAATACCTTTCAACCCTGAATAACACAATTTTGCATGGGGGCCTCGCACAACGGAACTCTTTATTGAATATCCCCTTCTTCTGAGTACGTTACGTAATAAATGAATGACCTCCTGTATTCGTTAGAGGATTTGAAGCTGCCATTCAGTGATTATATCCCTAGTGAACCGTCACAATCGGATTGGTGAAGCAAAATTATTGACGTTATCAAGAGCTTTTTGTATGGATTTATTGTTAGTTATAGTATTATTATAATTTTTTTCTATGAAAAAGTTCAGCACTAGTTATCTGAATTCACTAGGACAGTGATTTTTTTTCAAATATAGTCGGTAGATCTCATGTTGATCGAATTGCAATTCTTATGAGTTACGATGGAACAGCAAAGTTCTTAGGCGCGCTTAAAATTGATTTAAGCTCCGGCCAAAAATATCGCCTAAAAAGTTCATAATACGCTAGTGGATAGGAATATTTCGGAAAAGTTTCAAAAACTAATCAATATTACTTGTACTCTTCATATCTTCGAACTTTTATGCAAAATATATTGCATGGCAAAAGCATCGGACCTTAAACACCTTTCTTCAACCATTTGTAAGAGCATCAAACGAAATCATTCACAGCTTCAATGATCCAAAAGTTCGCTAAAAATGGTTCGATGAAGATTGCAATCAAATCAAGCAATTTTATGCAATCAAGTTCGCGGCTACTATGAAGTGCTCTTGGAGTTAGCAGTTTCAGAGGCTGTAACTGAAAAGATGAAGAATCGCTTGTGGTATTTAAGCGCAGAATAGGTTGGATTGGCTTGATATCCCGCTTTAAATTAAACGAAAATTGATCAGGCTCAGGATCAGGATTAAAAGCGAATGGTCCTTAAGGTGAAACGGTATTGAAGCCACAAACAGCCAGTTTCGAGCCACCCCTTCGAATTTTTGAGAAGCACAAGACTCGGAAATAGATAATGCAATCCCTGTAAAAACGCTATTTTATGTTTGCTTCACCGCAGCAAACATAAAACAGCGTTCTCACAGATGACGCATTACGTGTTACCGAGTCTTGTGCCTTTGAAAATTCAAAGTGGTGGCTCGAAGTCGGCTATTTTTGGTTTCAATACCGTTTGGCCTTAAATAGCTGATGTCGAATGTCGCAAGCAATAAAATCCTGAACAGTTACCAGTATATTATTTATCCCATCTCGTTTTATATAAAACCAGTGCTTTCTTTTCGAGTTTTGAACTTAATATTGATTTTTTCGACCGTGACCCAGCCGAATAGAAAATAATGAGGAAAAGCAAACTTTTTTCAAAAATTATTCGTTATTAACGACGCCACAGAACATGGTGCTTAATTCATGAAAAATTCTAACCGTGTTCCAACACATAATGAAGACGAACTTCAGTTTATATTGCATGTTGTTGATTCATACCGTAAAAATACCCTACTCATACAAAATTCGAACTTTTTAACAAATACCAAAAAGTTTAGATTATTTCAAACTTAAATTAGGATAATAATATAACGGTTTTATAAAAATACAAGTTTATTTGAATACGTTTATCGAGAGATATATATTAAAAAAAGAAAAAACTCCGTACAATTTTCATGTAAATCGATTTCTTAAATATAAGCGCTTTGTGGGTCCATTAAATAAACTCCGATCAATTTCAAATTTTCGTGGCTTATTGTAGAGGTCAAAAGGGAACTTTTTCAGCCCGGCGCTCATTAAGATCGATAGTTTCAAAAACGACCATATAAAATATGGCCACTCTAATATACATATATATATATATATATATATATATATATATATATATATATATATATATATATATATATATATATATATATATATATATATATATATATATATATATATATATATATATATATATATATATATATATATAAATATATATATATTTTTTTTTTTTTTTTTTTTTTTTTTTTTTGTTTCAGGTGAAGGGGAAATTTGCATCCAAACCCCTGAGGTGACCAACCTCAGGGAGTGTGGGGTTGGTTTGAATCAGTGACCGGACCCACTAAAACCCCTTCAGTCTCCAGCCCATAATACTCCCCGGGACCACCGCTAGGTATTGCTTCGGGGAGCGGCTTTTGTGCTCTGTGCACCCTCTTGGTTCTTTAGGTCTTTTTGCTAACTTAGCTAACTAACCTGGAGACTGGCCGTTAGCTAACACTGGCGTGTCGGTGGTCAACCTGTCGCCTGTTTTGCAATTCTAAAACTATTTGAGAGGCGGCTGTACAAACCGCCCTCCAAATGTTTGGGTCTTTACACATCCTCCGAACTAGGTTGTCCGGAGTGGTGTCTGGCCCGCTCACTACCATCATGTCGCTCCGCGCATGCACAAAACGAGGGCACACGAAGAAGACATGCTCAGCAGTCTCTTCCGCATCCGCGCACTCGGGACACATGGGGGACCCCGCATGCCCGAATCTGTGTAGATACTGCCTAAAGCAACCATGGCCTGACAGAATCTGTGTCAGATGGAAGTTCACTTCTCCATGGCGCCTCCCGACCCATCCGGATACATCCGGAATAAGTCGATGCGTCCATCTACCCTTCGCGGAATTGGACCACTCCTGCTGCCATCTGATCATCGAGAATGATCTTCTGGTACCTCGTATGCCCCTTGTGTCACGTTGATCGAAGCATTCTACGTCCTCCTTAATGGCTATGCTGATAGGCAACATGCCGGACAGGACGCAGATTGCGTCGTATGACACAGTTCGATACGCGCTCGCAACCCTCAGGCACATGAGCCTGTAGGTACTTTCCAACTTACTCCGATGTTTACTAGTACCTAATGCTTTGGACCACACTGGCCCGCCATATCTCAGTATGGACGAAGTCACGCTAGCTAGAAGTTTCCGCTTGCTGCCGTACACTGCTGAGCTATTGGACATCATGCGAGATAATGCTGCAATAGCCATTGAAGCCTTCTTGCAGGCATATTCGACATGGCTCCCGAAGGCGAGCTTGTCATCGATCATCACCCCCAGCAGCTTCAGGGAGCGCTTAGAGGCGATGGTGCAATTCCCGACACTGATCAACGCCTGTTGCTTCGACTTGCGGTTATTGACAACTGAAATCTCCGTCTTATGATGCGCCAGCTCCAGTTTTTTGGAGCGCATCCAGTCCTCGACGACGCTTATAGAGTGCGAAGCCGTCAACTCAACCTCCTCGATCGACTCGCCGTAGACCTCAAGTGTGATGTCGTCCGCAAATCCAACGATCACAACCCCTTGGGGGAGCTTTAGTTTCAGCACTTCATCGTACATGATATTCCACAGTACCGGGCCCAGGATGGAACCTTGTGGAACCCCTGCGGTAATTGGGACACATTTTTGACCCTCGTCTGTGCTGTAAACTAGCACACGATTCTGGAAATAATTTTCCAGAATCCTGTACAAAGACACCGGAATGTCTAGTTTCCGAAGCGAGTGGGCTATGGAATCCCAGCTAACACTATTGAACGCATTTTTCACGTCCAACGTGACGATTGCGCAATAGCGAATGCCCCATCTTTTACGCTGGAGTGCTACCTCTGCTGTTTTGGTGACGGACAGAATAGCATCCACCGTAGACTTGCCTTTTCGGAAGCCGAACTGGTTACTCGACAGACCGTTTGCACATTCGGTGTACCTAACCAGTCTATTGAGAATAACCTTCTCGAGCACCTTACCCGCCGTATCGAGCAGACATATCGGTCTGTATGCCGACGGGTCACCAGGTGGTTTCCCTGTCTTCGGCAATAAGACCAGCTTCTGTCGCTTCCATCTGTCTGGGAATGTACAGTCATCCAGGCACTTCTGCATGACTTCCCGAAATAGTCTGGGGGCCTCTTTGATGGCCTTCTTCACAGCCAGATTCGGAATCCCATCCAATCCCGGTGCCTTGCTCACCTTCAGGGAGTTGGCGATCGCGATGAGTTCCTCATTCGTAACCGTTTCCGCCTCCTCTGCCTCGGCACGGCTAACGCCGTCACTCATATATTGGGTGTTCGGCAGGTTGGCCGACCACCTCTGGTCTGAGTTTGAGATACTGGAACGTCGGTGAAGTGACTCGCCAGCCGGAGGCCAAGGATTTGGCTCGTGGCGTGGAAAGAGTCCCTCTATGATCCGCTCAAGCATCGCTGGTGATTTTTCTGCGGGCGCCATCGCACCCTTAGTCTTGGCCATCACCATCCTATAGGCGTTACCCCACGGGTTAGTGTTGGCACTAGCGCACAGTCTTTCGAAGCACGCACGTTTACTAGCTTTTATTGCTCTCTTAAGCGCCGCTCTTGCGGAACTGAATTCCCCTCGACGATCTTCCCTTTCTTCGTCGGTTCGCGCACGTTGAATCCTTCTTCTCGCTTGAAGACACGCTCTGCGGAGGTCCGCTATCGCGTCGGTCCACCAGTAGACTGGTGGCCTTCCATGCCTAGGCTGGCGGTTCCTAGGCATAGTGGCGTCGCACGCCCGCGAAAGTATGGCAACAAGTTGATCAGCGCTCGGGTTACGAATTCTGCTTGCCTCGTGTTCTAGTCTAATTGCTTCCGCAAATACCTC